>NC_134487.1:306151854-306289354 GCF_040206685.1 Ascaphus truei | reverse complement strand
GAGACAGACACACACACAGAGACAGACACACACACACAGAGACAGACGCACACACAGAGACAGACACACACACAGAGACAGACACACACACAGAGACAGACACACACACAGAGACAGACACACACACAGAGACAGACACACACACAGAGACAGACACACACACAGAGACAGACACACACACAGAGACAGACACACACACAGAGACAGACACACACACAGAGACAGACACACACACACAGAGACAGACACACACAGAGACAGACACACACAGAGACAGACACACACAGAGACAGACAGACACACACACACACACAGAGACAGACACACACACACACACACACACACACACACACACAGAGACACAGACACACACACAGAGAGACAGACACACACACACAAAGACAGAGACAGACACACACACACACACACACACGGCCAGCGGCACGTTATTCTAATGATGCCAGCGGCACGTTATTCTAATGAGGCCAGCGGCACGTTATTCTAATGAGGCCAGCGGCACGTTATTCTAATGAGGCCAGCGGCACGTTATTCTAATGATGCCAGCGGCGCGTTATTATAATGATGCCAGCGGCACGTTATTATAATGATGCCAGCGGCACGTTATTCTAATGATGCCAGCGGCACGTTATTATAATGAGGCCAGCGGCACGTTATTATAATGATGCCAGCGGCACGTTATTATAATGATGCCAGCGGCACGTTATTCTAATGATGCCAGCGGCACGTTATTATAATGATGCCAGCGGCACGTTATTCTAATGATGCCAGCGGCGCGTTATTATAATGATGCCAGCGGCAGGAATAAGCAGCATTTGCAGTGTAAACGTCAAGCTTACACACTGACGGTAAGAGTACGCGGTAACATGCCGGTAAAACGCCATTACTCACGCGGTTTCCTCGGCTGCTTTACTTGGGAATGCTGCCCTCCCCTTCCATCTGTTTGCCGTTTCTTCCCTTGCTGCTTATTCAAATCAAAGAAAAACTGCTGCACCGGCTCCTCCTGGAACGAGAGGATGTGCGCCGGCGCCGAGCCGCGGCACAGGGGCAATTAGGCAACATTTCATTCTAGAGATAGGCCTAAAAAAAGCAGCAGTGCCCCCCGTGTATGTTACCAGGGCCCAGCTCCGGGAACCCCAACTCCCCATCCTGATAACAGGAGACCGCGAGAGATGAGAGACCGCGAGAGACGAGAGACCGCGAGAGACGGAGACCGCGAGAGACGGAAACCGCGAGAGACGGAAACCGCGAGAGACGGAGACCGCGAGAGACGGAGACCGCGAGAGACGGAAACCGCGAGAGACGGAAACCGCGAGAGACGGAGACCGCGAGAGACGGAGACCGCGAGAGACGGAGACCGCGAGAGACGGAGACCGCGAGAGACGGAGACCGCGAGAGACAGAGACCGCGAGAGACAGAGACCGCGAGAGACAGAGACCGCGAGAGACAGAGACCGCGAGAGACAGAGACCGCGAGAGACAAGAGACCGCGAGAGACAAGAGACCGCGAGAGACAGAGACCGCGAGAGACAGAGACCGCGAGAGACAGAGACCGCGAGAGACAAGAGACCGCGAGAGACAAGAGACCGCGAGAGACAGAGACCGCGAGAGACAGAGACCGCGAGAGACAGAGACCGCGAGAGACAGAGACCGCGAGAGACAGAGACCGCGAGAGACAGAGACCGCGAGAGACAGAGACCGCGAGAGACAGAGACCGCGAGAGACAGAGACCGCGAGAGACAGAGACCGCGAGAGACAGAGACCGCGAGAGACAGAGACCGCGAGAGACAGAGACCGCGAGAGACAGAGACCGCGAGAGACAGAGACCGCGAGAGACAGAGACCGCGAGAGACAGAGACCGCGAGAGACAGAGACCGCGAGAGACAGAGACCGCGAGAGACAGAGACCGCGAGAGACGGAGACCGCGAGAGACAGAAACCGCGAGAGACAGAGACCCGCGAGAGACAGAGACCCGCGAGAGACAGAGACCCGCGAGAGACAGAGACCCGCGAGAGACAAGAGACCGCGAGAGACAGAGACCCGCGAGAGACAGAGACCGCGATTTACATTTTTCTCATATCTAGAAGGAGAATGTGAAAAAGCCGATACGACTCATTTAGTAATTCCTAATCGCGCGGCGCAGATTCCCCCCGCGGGACGCGCGGCGCAGATTCCCCCCGCGGGACGCGCGGCGCAGATTCCCCCCGCGGGACGCGCGGCGCAGATTCCCCCCCCGGGACCGCGAGAGACAGAGACCGCGAGAGACAGAGACCGCGAGAGACAAGAGACCGCGAGAGACAAGAGACCGCGAGAGACAGAGACCGCGAGAGACAGAGACCGCGAGAGACAGAGACCGCGAGAGACAGAGACCGCGAGAGACAGAGACCGCGAGAGACAGAGACCGCGAGAGACAGAGACCGCGAGAGACAGAGACCGCGAGAGACAGAGACCGCGAGAGACAGAGACCGCGAGAGACCGCGAGAGACAGAGACCGCGAGAGACCGCGAGAGACAAGAGACCGCGAGAGACAAGAGACCGCGAGAGACAAGAGACCGCGAGAGACAGAGACCGCGAGAGACAGAGACCGCGAGAGACCGCGAGAGACAAGAGACCGCGAGAGACAAGAGACCGCGAGAGACAGAGACCGCGAGAGACAGAGACCGCGAGAGACAGAGACCGCGAGAGACAGAGACCGCGAGAGACAGAGACCGCGAGAGACAGAGACCGCGAGAGACAGAGACCGCGAGAGACAGAGACCGCGAGAGACAGAGACCGCGAGAGACAGAGACCGCGAGAGACAGAGACCGCGAGAGACAGAGACCGCGAGAGACAGAGACCGCGAGAGACAAGAGACCGCGAGAGACAAGAGACCGCGAGAGACAGAGACCGCGAGAGACAGAGACCGCGAGAGACAGAGACCGCGAGAGACAAGAGACCGCGAGAGACAAGAGACCGCGAGAGACAGAGACCGCGAGAGACAGAGACCGCGAGAGACAGAGACCGCGAGAGACAGAGACCGCGAGAGACAAGAGACCGCGAGAGACAGAGACCGCGAGAGACAGAGACCGCGAGAGACAAGAGACCGCGAGAGACAGAGACCGCGAGAGACAGAGACCGCGAGAGACAGAGACCGCGAGAGACAGAGACCGCGAGAGACAAGAGACCGCGAGAGACAAGAGACCGCGAGAGACAGAGACCGCGAGAGACAGAGACCGCGAGAGACAGAGACCGCGAGAGACAGAGACCGCGAGAGACAGAGACCGCGAGAGACAGAGACCGCGAGAGACAAGAGACCGCGAGAGACGGAGACCGCGAGAGACGGAGACCGCGAGAGACGGAGACCGCGAGAGACGGAGACCGCGAGAGACGAGAGACGGAGACCGCGAGAGACGGAGACCGCGAGAGACGGAGACCGCGAGAGACGGAGACCGCGAGAGACGGAGACCGCGAGAGACGGAGACCGCGAGAGACAGAAACCGCGAGAGACAGAGACCCGCGAGAGACAGAGACCCGCGAGAGACAGAGACCCGCGAGAGACAGAGACCCGCGAGAGACAAGAGACCGCGAGAGACAGAGACCCGCGAGAGACAGAGACCGCGATTTACATTTTTCTCATATCTAGAAGGAGAATGTGAAAAAGCCGATACGACTCATTTAGTAATTCCTAATCGCGCGGCGCAGATTCCCCCCGCGGGACGCGCGGCGCAGATTCCCCCCGCGGGACGCGCGGCGCAGATTCCCCCCGCGGGACGCGCGGCGCAGATTCCCCCCCCGGGACCGCGAGAGACAGAGACCGCGAGAGACAGAGACCGCGAGAGACAAGAGACCGCGAGAGACAAGAGACCGCGAGAGACAGAGACCGCGAGAGACAGAGACCGCGAGAGACAAGAGACCGCGAGAGACAGAGACCGCGAGAGACAGAGACCGCGAGAGACAGAGACCGCGAGAGACAGAGACCGCGAGAGACAAGAGACCGCGAGAGACAAGAGACCGCGAGAGACAGAGACCGCGAGAGACAGAGACCGCGAGAGACAGAGACCGCGAGAGACAGAGACCGCGAGAGACAGAGACCGCGAGAGACAGAGACCGCGAGAGACAGAGACCGCGAGAGACAGAGACCGCGAGAGACAAGAGACCGCGAGAGACGGAGACCGCGAGAGACGGAGACCGCGAGAGACGGAGACCGCGAGAGACGGAGACCGCGAGAGACGAGAGACGGAGACCGCGAGAGACGGAGACCGCGAGAGACGGAGACCGCGAGAGACGGAGACCGCGAGAGACGGAGACCGCGAGAGACGGAGACCGCGAGAGACAGAAACCGCGAGAGACAGAGACCCGCGAGAGACAGAGACCCGCGAGAGACAGAGACCCGCGAGAGACAGAGACCCGCGAGAGACAAGAGACCGCGAGAGACAGAGACCCGCGAGAGACAGAGACCGCGAGAGACAGAGACCGCGAGAGACAGAGACCGCGAGAGACAAGAGACCGCGAGAGACAAGAGACCGCGAGAGACAGAGACCGCGAGAGACAGAGACCGCGAGAGACAGAGACCGCGAGAGACAGAGACCGCGAGAGACAGAGACCGCGAGAGACAGAGACCGCGAGAGACAAGAGACCGCGAGAGACGGAGACCGCGAGAGACGGAGACCGCGAGAGACGGAGACCGCGAGAGACGGAGACCGCGAGAGACGAGAGACGGAGACCGCGAGAGACGGAGACCGCGAGAGACGGAGACCGCGAGAGACGGAGACCGCGAGAGACGGAGACCGCGAGAGACGGAGACCGCGAGAGACGGAGACCGCGAGAGACGGAGACCGCGAGAGACGGAGACCGCGAGAGACGGAGACCGCGAGAGACAGAAACCGCGAGAGACAGAGACCCGCGAGAGACAGAGACCCGCGAGAGACAGAGACCCGCGAGAGACAGAGACCCGCGAGAGACAAGAGACCGCGAGAGACAGAGACCCGCGAGAGACAGAGACCGCGATTTACATTTTTCTCATATCTAGAAGGAGAATGTGAAAAAGCCGATACGACTCATTTAGTAATTCCTAATCGCGCGGCGCAGATTCCCCCCGCGGGACGCGCGGCGCAGATTCCCCCCGCGGGACGCGCGGCGCAGATTCCCCCCGCGGGACGCGCGGCGCAGATTCCCCCCGCGGGACGCGCGGCGCAGATTCCCCCCGCGGGACGCGCGGCGCAGATTCCCCCCGCGGGACGCGCGGCGCAGATTCCCCCCGCGGGACGCGCGGCGCAGATTCCCCCCGTGGGACGCGCGGCGCAGATTCCCCCCGCGGGACGCGCGGCGCAGATTCCCCCGCGGGACACGTGGCGCAGATTCCCCGCGGGACACGCGGCGCAGATTCCCCGCGGGACGCGCGGCGCAGATTCCCCCCGCGGGACGCGCGGCGCAGATTCCCCGCGGGACGCGCGGCGCAGATTCCCCCCGCCGGACGCGCGGCGCAGATTCCCCCCGCGGGACGCGCTCAGCACTATGAGTAATTACCTCGTCCCCAGCGCGGGCGGCGTTACGGGCGGCGTCACTCCTCTGCGCTTCTTTCACAGGCTTTCTATAAGGGTTCTCACTGACATCTAGTGGCTGCTTGACCAGCTCGGCGTGGTCCATAGCGCCCATCGGCACAATGCTGAATGCGTAAATATACTGAGACACAGACACGTTCCTCAGAGCAAATCAACAACCACTTTGCTGCAGAGCTTAATACACAAAAAATCCCACTAACTAAGACATTCTAATTAGTTTAGTAATTTACACTTAATGGTTTTCAGTATTATTCTATCTCACTGTCCTGTATAGCGCATACACAGAGAGAGCCCTGCTCCTATGTGACTATCTCACTGTCCTGTATAGCACATACACAGAGAGAGCCCTGCTCCTATGTGACTATCTCACTGTCCTGTATAGCACATACACAGAGCGCTGCTCCTATGTGACTATCTCACTGTCCTGTATAGCACATACAGAGCCCTGCTCCTATGTGACTAGCTCACTGTCCTGTATAGCACATACACAGAGAGAGCCCTGCTCCAATGTGACTATCTCACTGTCCTGTATAGCACATACACAGAGCGCTGCTCCTATGTGACTATCTCACTGTCCTGTATAGCGCATACACAGAGCGCTGCTCCTATGTGACTATCTCACTGTCCTGTATAGCACATACACAGAGCCCTGCTCCTCTGTGACTATCTCACTATCCTGTATAGCGCATACACAGAGCCCTGCTCCTATGTGACTATCTCACTGTCCTGTATAGCGCATACACAGAGCGCTGCTCCTATGTGACTATCTCACTGTCCTGTATAGCGCATACACAGAGCGCTGCTCCTATGTGACTATCTCACTGTCCTGTATAGCGCATACACAGAGTGAGCGCTGCGCCTATGTGACTATCTCACTGTCCTGTATAGCACATACACAGAGCCCTGCTCCTATGTGACTATCTCACTGTCCTGTATAGCACATACACAGAGCGAGCCCTGCTCCTATGTGATTATCTCACTGTCCTGTATAGCGCATACACAGAGCGAGCCCTGCTCCTATGTGACTATCTCACTGTCCTGTATAGCGCATACACAGAGCGCTGCTCCTATGTGACTATCTCACTGTCCTGTATAGCGCATACACAGAGCGCTGCTCCTATGTGACTATCTCACTGTCCTGTATAGCACATACACAGAGCCCTGCTCCTATGTGACTATCTCACTGTCCTGTATAGCACATACACAGAGCGAGCCCTGCTCCTATGTGACTATCTCACTGCTCCTGTATAGCGCATATACAGAGCCCTGCTCCTATGTGACTAGGTCACTGTCCTGTATAGCGCATACACAGAGCGAGCCCTGCTCCTATGTGACTATCTCACTGTCCTGTATAGCACATACACAGAGCGAGCGCTGCTCCTATGTGACTATCTCACTGTCCTGTATAGCGCATACACAGAGTGCTGCGCCTATGTGACTATCTCACTGTCCTGTATAGCGCATACACAGAGCGAGCCCTGCTCCTATGTGACTATCTCTGTCCTGTATAGCGCATACACAGAGCGCGCGCTGCTCCTATGTGACTATCTCACTGTCCTGTATGCGCATATACAGAGCGCGCGCGCGCGCTGCTCCTATGTGACTATCTCACTGTCCTGTATAGCGCATATACAGAGCGCGCGCTGCTCCTATGTGACTATCTCACTATCCTGTATAGCGCATATACAGAGCGCTACTCCTATGTGACTATCTCACTGTCCTGTATAGCGCATACACAGAGCGCTGCTCCTATGTGACTATCTCACTGTCCTGTATAGCGCATACACAGAGCGCTGCTCCTATGTGACTATCTCACTGTCCTGTATAGCGCATACACAGAGCGCTGCTCCTATGTGACTATCTCACTGTCCTGTATAGCGCATACACAGAGCCCTGCTCCTATGTGTCTATCTCACTGTCCTGTATAGCACATACACAGAGACCTGCTCCTATGTGACTATCTCACTGTCCTGTATAGCACATACACAGAGCGAGCGCTACTCCTATGTGACTATCTCACTATCCTGTATAGCGCATACACAGAGCGCGCGCTGCTCCTATGTGACTATCTCACTGTCCTGTATAGCGCATACACAGAGCGAGCCCTGCTCCTATGTGACTATCTCACTGTCCTGTATAGCACATACAGAGCCCTGCTCCTATGTGACTAGCTCACTGTCCTGTATAGCGCATACAGAGCGAGCGCTGCGCCTATGTGACTATCTCACTGTCCTGTATAGCACATACACAGAGCGCTGCTCCTATGTGACTATCTCACTGTCCTGTATAGCGCATACACAGAGCGCTGCTCCTATGTGACTATCTCACTGACCTGTATAGCGCATACACAGAGCCCTGCTCCTATGTGACCATCTCACTGACCTGTATAGCGCATACACAGAGCCCTGCTCCTATGTGTCTATCTCACTGTCCTGTATAGTGCATACACAGAGCGCTGCTCCTATGTGACTATCTCACTGTCCTGTATAGCACATACACAGAGCGCTGCTCCTATGTGACTATCTCACTGCTCCTGTATAGCGCATATACAGAGCCCTGCTCCTATGTGACTATCTCACTGTCCTGTATAGCGCATACACAGAGCGAGCGCTACTCCTATGTGACTATCTCACTGTCCTGTATAGCGCATACACAGAGCGAGCGCTGCTCCTATGTGACTATCTCACTGTCCTGTATAGCGCATACACAGAGTGAGCCCTGCTCCTATGTGACTATCTCACTGTCCTGTATAGCGCATACACAGAGTGAGCCCTGCTCCTTTGTGACTATCTCACTGTCCTGTATAGCACATACACAGAGTGAGCCCTGCGCCTATGTGACTATCTCACTGTCCTGTATAGCACATACACAGAGCGAGCGCTACTCCTATGTGACTATCTCACTGTCCTGTATAGCGCATACACAGAGCGCTGCTCCTATGTGACTATCTCACTGTCCTGTATAGCACATACACAGAGCGCTGCTCCTATGTGACTATCTCACTGACCTGTATAGCGCATACACAGAGCGAGCGCTGCTCCTATGTGACTATCTCACTGTCCTGTATAGCACATACACAGAGCGAGCCCTGCTCCTATGTGACTATCTCACTGTCCTGTATAGCGCACACACAGAGCGAGCCCTGCTCCGATGTGACTATCTCACTGTCCTGTATAGCGCATACACAGAGTGAGCCCTGCGCCTATGTGACTATCTCACTGTCCTGTATAGCACATACACAGAGCGAGCCCTGCTCCTATGTGACTATCTCACTGTCCTGTATAGCACATACACAGAGCGAGCCCTGCTCCTATGTGACTATCTCACTGTCCTGTATAGCACATACACAGAGCGAGCCCTGCTCCTATGTGACTATCTCACTGTCCTGTATAGCGCATACACAGAGCGAGCCCTGCTCCTATGTGACTATCTCACTGTCCTGTATAGCGCATACACAGAGCGCTGCTCCTATGTGTCTATCTCACTGTCCTGTATAGCACATACACAGAGCTCTGATCCTATGTGTCTATCTCACTGACCTGTATAGCGCATACACAGAGCGAGCCCTGAGCCTATGTCACTATCTCACTGTCCTGTATAGCACATACACAGAGCGCTGCTCCTATGTGACTATCTCACTGTCCTGTATAGCGCATACACAGAGCGAGCCCTGCTCCTATGTGACTATCTCACTGTCCTGTATAGCACATACACAGAGCGCTGCTCCTATGTGACTATCTCACTGACCTGTATAGCACATACACAGAGCCCTGCTCCTATGTGTCTATCTCACTGACCTGTATAGCACATACACAGAGCTCTGATCCTATGTGTCTATCTCACTGTCCTGTATAGCACATACACAGAGCCCTGAGCCTATGTCACTATCTCACTGTCCTGTATAGCGCATACACAGAGCGAGCCCTGAGCCTATGTGACTATCTCACTGTCCTGTACAGCGCATACACAGAGCCCTGCGCCTATGTGACCAGCTCACTGTCCTGTATAGCGCATACACAGAGCGAGCCCTGCTCCTATGTGACTATCTCACTGTCCTGTATAGCGCATACACAGAGCGCTGCTCCTATGTGACTATCTCACTGTCCTGTATAGCGCATACACAGAGCGCTGCTCCTATGTGACTATCTCACTGTCCTGTATAGCACATACACAGAGCCCTGCTCCTATGTGACTATCTCACTGTCCTGTATAGCGCATATACAGAGCCCTGCTCCTATGTGACTAGGTCACTGTCCTGTATAGCGCATACACAGAGCGAGCCCTGCTCCTATGTGACTATCTCACTGTCCTGTATAGCACATACACAGAGCGCTGCTCCTATGTGACTATCTCACTGCTCCTGTATAGCGCATATACAGAGCCCTGCTCCTATGTGACTAGGTCACTGTCCTGTATAGCGCATACACAGAGCGAGCCCTGCTCCTATGTGACTATCTCACTGTCCTGTATAGCACATACACAGAGCGCTGCTCCTATGTTACTATCTCACTGTCCTGTATAGCACATACACAGAGCGCTGCTCCTATGTTACTATCTCACTGTCCTGTATAGCACATACACAGAGCGCTGCTCCTATGTTACTATCTCACTGTCCTGTATAGCACATACACAGAGCGCTGCTCCTATGTTACTATCTCACTGTCCTGTATAGCACATACACAGAGCGCTGCTCCTATGTGTCTATCTCACTGACCTGTATAGCGCATATACAGAGCCCTGCTCCTATGTGACTATCTCACTGTCCTGTATAGCACATACACAGAGCGAGCCCTGCTCCTATGTGACTATCTCACTGTCCTGTATAGCGCATACACAGAGCGCTGCTCCTATGTTACTATCTCACTGTCCTGTATAGCACATACACAGAGCGCTGCTCCTATGTTACTATCTCACTGTCCTGTATAGCACATACACAGAGCGAGCCCTGCTCCTATGTGACTATCTCACTGTCCTGTATAGCGCATACACAGAGCGCTGCTCCTATGTTACTATCTCACTGTCCTGTATAGCACATACACAGAGTGCTGCTCCTATGTTACTATCTCACTGTCCTGTATAGCAGCGCATACACAGAGCGAGTCCTGCTCCTATGTGTCTATCTCACTGACCTGTATAGCGCGTATACAGAGCGCTGCTCCTATGTGACTATCTCACTGTCCTGTATAGCGCATACACAGAGCGAGCCCTGCTCCTATGTGACTATCTCACTGACCTGTATAGCGCATACACAGAGCGAGCTCTGCTCCTACAATTAATTGGGGTTTGGAAAGGTAATTTCAAAGAGCCAATTACTCATACTCAACAATAAAAAGTACACTGAGAGTACAATGCCAGACTTCAAGCATTGGTCGGCAACAGGTTGAATGTGCCCTTGGCTGCTTTACCTACATCCCCCAACCCCCTGGCCGCCCCAGCAGCCCAATCTTCCTTTCTCCTTAGAAAAGAGAGCAGAGATGTTGGCACAGATCGTACTGGCCGCTCCTCTCCTGGGCTGATCACTAGTTGCATGGGTAAAAAGACAAGCGGGACATTAATCACCAGAGGCCGGCATTAAGCAGACGACCAGAGAAGCTGCTCCTCACAGCTGCACCCCCAAAACACTTCCCACGGGACCATAAAGTAATTAAGTTAACAGAATAAAAGTTACAAATTGCTCACTCACAATGTGTTTAGAGCCCATAAAGCATTTACATGACAAAGGCTGTTCCAGACCGTTTCCCTGGGTGCTGGAGCGGTCGCCTCCTCCTGCAGCGACGGGGAACTACCCGGGAAGTTACCAGCACATTCAGCTGGTTTATCAGACAAAGTCAGCCCTGGCTTCACAGGCCAACGTTTCCAAGCAGAACTCTGCCATTAATTCTGCTTTCTATAAGGATGGGGCTGCACATCATGAAACAAAAGCATAACGGACACTTATCGTGGACATTAAAGGGCAGAATATATATCACCATAACTAAATTAGGAATAACAAAATAAACGCAGAACCGCAGGTAAAATTATAACCTGGTTCAGGCTACAAAACCCAAAAACTCCAATAAATACCACATAAATAGGTTTGGTTTTTTTAAAGAGTAAATGTGTTACAAGAATAATCAGTCGGTAAGACAGGCTCCAAGTTACCTTCTTCTTATCTGCGTTGCCAACACTCGCCAAAGCTACAAACCGGCTCACATGTTGGGCATTTTCTTGCAAGACCAAATGATTTCTGTGTAAGGAAAAAACAAAAAGTATAAACCACAGATGTATACAATGATTTCAATGGTTAAAGTTAATGGTAAAATCAGAGCGCTCACAAGCATGGCTAAACGTGGGCACGTGTTCCGGGGTGTAGGTAAACGTGGGCGCGTGTTCCGGGGTGTAGGTAAACGTGGGCGCGTGTTCCGGGGTGTAGGTGAACGTGGGCGCGTGTTCCGGGTGTAGGTAAACGTGTGCGCGTGTTCCGGGGTGTAGGTAAACGTGGGCGCGTGTTCCGGGGTGTAGGTGAACGTGGGCGCGTGTTCCGGGGTGTAGGTAAACGTGGGCGCGGGTTCCAGGGTGTAGGTAAATGTGTGCGCGTGTTCCGGGGTGTAGGTAAATGTGTGCGCGTGTTCCGGGGTGTAGGTAAACGTGGGCGCGTGTTCCGGGGTGTAGGTAAATGTGTGCGCGTGTTCCGGGGTGTAGGTAAACGTGGGCGCGTGTTCCGGGGTGTAGGTGAACGTGGGCGCGTGTTCCGGGGTGTAGGTAAACGTGGGCGCGTGTTCCGGGGTGTAGGTAAACGTGGGCGCGTGTTCCGGGGTGTAGGTAAATGTGTGCGCGTGTTCCGGGGTGTAGGTAAACGTGGGCGCGTGTTCCGGGGTGTAGGTAAACGTGGGCGCGTGTTCCGGGGTGTAGGTAAACGTGGGCGCGTGTTCCGGGGTGTAGGTAAATGTGTGCGCGTGTTCCGGGGTGTAGGTAAACGTGTGCGCGTGTTCCGGGGTGTAGGTAAACGTGGGCGCGTGTTCCGGGGTGTAGGTGAACGTGGGCGCGTGTTCCGGGGTGTAGGTAAACGTGGGCGCGTGTTCCGGGGTGTAGGTAAACGTGGGCGCGTGTTCCGGGGTGTAGGTAAACGTGGGCGCGTGTTCCGGGGTGTAGGTAAATGTGTGCGCGTGTTCCGGGGTGTAGGTAAACGTGGGCGCGTGTTCCGGGGTGTAGGTAAACGTGGGCGCGTGTTCCGGGGTGTAGGTGAACGTGGGCGCGTGTTCCAGGGTGTAGGTAAACGTGGGCGCGTGTTCCGGGGTGTAGGTGAACGTGTTCCGGGGTGTAGGTAAACGTGGGCATTATAACAGTAACCCACCAAAATTAACCTCATCTGAACCAGGCGGTTCCAGAAGCAGTAGAAACACTCCTTTTGTGTTGCGGAGATATAAGTTTATCATATTTTTGCCAGTACAAAACAAACAAATATGGAAAGATAAAGTTGCATGGTGCTCTGAAACAAAAATCACAGCAAACAATAATGATTGACTTGAATATACAGCGGATTACCCCTCCAAAGGAAGCAAAAGATAAGGCTAGGATATTAAATTACACCCATACACCTGTTAGATGTGTAACTGGAAAATAAAGTTCCACAGGCAATGAGGTAAGGACAGTATACACCTGCCGGTGTCCAACAATAATACAACATCCAGGTAATAACATGGGGTAATAAACAACAATCCTTGCAGCCACTAATGGAGAAAGGAGAGTGGAAAAGGCTCACTTAAGAGTATAACTCACGCAATTGAGGAGCCTGATGTTTCACTTCTCCTGGGGTACACCGTGCCTCCGTTGATGTAGATAAGCAGGAGCAGGGAAAGAAAAAAACGAAGCACTGGTTCCACTGAAGGTTAAAAATAAACACAGAGGTGCGTTCCCACAATAAAAGTTTAATACTGTAGATCAAAAAAAGCACAAAAACAGAACACCTACGCGTTTCGGGCTTGTGGCCCTTTATCAAGGTGAATGAAAATACTTAAACGAGTGCTTTTAAATACCTAATTTCGGCGCTGCCGTGACCAATCCGTCACCACTTCCTGGTTCGCGAGGGAGTGACGCGGGATGTGACGCGGGACGTGTGACGTCAGCGTGCTCGCGCCATAACAATAAAACAAACTTTATTTAAACAGAAAAAAATGAACACTCCTTTATATGAATGAAGAAACGTTACCTAGACATTAAAACATAATTAAAAACAAGTATAAACAATAGAATGAACTAATGTCATGAGCAGAGGTGAACAATTGCTTCATTCATAGATTAAGCAAACTCTATATCTGCTAGAAGCCCACAGTTCAGAGTTCAATCTGAGTGGGAGAATCTGTATATATATATATACAGAAACAATAAAGGGCAATAGTGAATATTACAACATAAAAGAAACAATAAATTGCCACTTAATTGACAGTAGATGATTTCCAGGTTGAAAAAACATTGCCATCATTAACCATACAGAATATTCAAATAATTAATTATAAAAAATTATATCTTCATACTGAATGGTTATTAGCAAAGTATTAGACAATCCAAGTTGGACATATAATATGAATTCATTAGTAAAAATTTACAAGTTAAATTCACAAAGCAGTTCAGTTAAGCATAAATACATTGCTGTTTCATAATAACTATATATATATATAGCAAAAGTTTGGCTAAACATATCCATGAGCTCAGATAGCAACCGGTATATATATATTAAATTGTTTTATTGTTATGGCCCGAGCGCGCTGACGTCACACGTCCCGCGTCACTCCCTCCCGAACCAGGAAGTGGCGACGGATTGGTCACGGCAGCGCCGAAATTAAAAGCACTCGTTTAAGTATTTTCATTCACCTTGATAAAGGGCCACAAGCCCGAAACGCGTAGGTGTTCTGTTTTTGTGCTTTTTTTGATCTATTAAACTTTTATTGTGGGAACGCACCTCTGTGTTTATTTTTAACCTTCAGTGGAACCAGTGCTTCGTTTTTTTTCTTTCCCTGTTCCTGCAAAACAAACAGCCTGACGGGAGGGCTCCCGGTGCCAGGCCTCGTGGGTCACAGGGAACGTGACGACGTAGCACGCCGTGTCAAGAGGCAAATTCAAATTGTCACAGATGTCGTCCCAGACTGAGTGGATATCAAAAATCTGCACCTTGTATTTGACAAACACCCATAAAAAAAGTGAACGTTAATTTGGGCAGATACCAAAAAGATGAAGCGTTCAAACGACTAGAAAATAACGCACGCATTTTTAAAGCCTCTCATTAAACACCTGAGCTTGCCTTACCTGTAAGGAAGTCTCTCGTAGCTCTCCCCCTGCAGGGCGGAGAAGTGGTATCTGGGCTTCAAACTCGAGGCGAGATTTGCTACAAACGCAGACCCACATTTTCTGGTCTCTACATCAGCCTGGAAGCACAGAAACCATGCAATATTTTACTTTATATTGCAGCTTAACACATTCACATTTCCTACTGTGGTATATGCCACATTATGCAAATGTACATTTTACACGTTTCCATTTATTTAAAGCAGCAATCCTGTATTCTAACTGGGGGTCTCCTCCGTAGCGTCAGAGAATCTCCCTTCCGGAGACGTTCTGGCACACGTCCGAGTTATTTAAATATGGCGGGTGTGGTCATCCAATAGGAGGGAGGCTGCGACACCATCAGTTGCAGCTTCCAATTGGCCCGTCGCAGTTTAGCAATTTTGAATTCCCCAACGTGAGGGAGACCACTGGCACCTAAAACTGTAAGCAGCACAAAATAGCGCAGTTCAGCGCCGCAGGTGAATTTAGCGTGGCTGTACCTCTATTTTTGTACAAGATTAGTAACTGTGGGTCTCTGGAGCTGAACCCCTGCTTCCCGAGATACTTACATTGGAAGAAGGTGCTGGAAGCAGCTGGGGCACAGAAAATGTCTGCTTAAAAGATCTTGTGGACCAATAGGAAGCTGCGACACCCTCCTTTGCCACTTCCTGCTGGCCCGTGTGAACCTTACATGTGACGGTGATACTGGTATCTCACTGCTGTATAACTATCTCGGGGAGCAGGGGGGCTGCGGAGAGGAAATTAGCGTGGTTCAGGTCCGGAGAACCCCATCCAAACTAAGCTACAATGTCCATCACATGTCCGCAAGCTCATGCACGGCTAGCAGTCTCAAAATGAAACAACAACAACAACCACAACCACACACACAACCACCACACACACACACACAACCACCACACACACACACACAACCACCACACACACACAACCACCACACACACACACACAACCACCACACACACACACACAACCACCACACACACACACACAACCACCACACACACACACACAACCACCACACACACACACACAACCACCACACACACACACACAACCACCACACACACACACACAACCACCACACACAACCACCACACACAACCACCACACACAACCACCACACACAACCACCACACACAACCACCACACACAACCACCACACACAACCACCACACACAACCACCACACACAACCACCACACACAACCACCACACACAACCACCACACACAACCACCACACACAACCACCACACACAACCACCACACACACTCGCTCTCTCAGAATCAGCAACTGAAAAGGTGCTCACACTACAACGATATTCAAAGTGAATGTATTTCTGCTACGATTTGTCCCATTACAAATACATTTGGGACTGTGAGGGGTACCACGTCCGTATCTGCTTACTGCGTTATTCTGCCAGAAAAGAACAAAAGCAGAAATTATCTTATTCATTCAACGCTGGAAATAAGGTTTTAGCGCCATATTCCTATATGGGTTTCATCCAATACCTACATTTCAAAACGTATTTCACCAAAGAACGTTTTTACGACCTCAGGAGGAAAGCACGGATCGCACGGGGACGAGCAGCACAGGGGGCGGGGGAGCCACGGGGACGCGCAGCAGAGGGGGCGGGGGAGCCACGGGGACGAGCAGCAGAGGGGGCGGGGGAGCCACGGGGACGAGCAGCAGAGGGGGCGGGGGAGCCACGGGGACGAGCAGCAGAGGGGGCGGGGGAGCCACGGGGACGAGCAGCAGAGGGGGCGGGGGAGCCACGGGGACGCGCAGCAGAGGGGGCGGGGGAGCTACGGGGACGAGCAGCAGAGGGGGCGTGGGAGCCACGGGGACGAGCAGCAGAGGGGGCGGGGCAGCCACGGGGACGAGCAGCAGAGGGGGCGGGGGAGCCACGGGGACGCGCAGCAGAGGGGGCGGGGGAGCCACGGGGACGCGCAGCAGAGGGGGCGGGGGAGCCACGGGGACGAGCAGCAGTGGGGGCGGGGGAGCCACGGGGACGAGCAGCAGTGGGGGCGGGGGAGCCACGGGGACGAGCAGCAGTGGGGGCGGGGGAGCCACGGGGACGTGCAGCAGAGGGGGTGGGGGAGCCACGGGGACGTGCAGCAGAGGGGGCGAGGGAGCCACGGGGACGCACAGCAGAGGGGGCGAGGGAGCCACGGGGACATGCAGCAGAGGGGGCGAGGGAGCCACGGGGACGCACAGCAGAGGGGGCGAGGGAGCCACAGGGACGTGCAGCAGAGGGGGCGAGGGACCCACGGGGACGCGCAGCAGAGGGGGCGGGGGAGCCACGGGAACCCACACGATCAGCGTGAATTACCAATTTAAAACGCAATTTTTGGACCATAAAAATAATAAAGTCCTTTTATGAAAACAGGCACTTGAGTGCAAACTTAACATGAGACAAACAACAGATGTGAAAACCCCATGGTAATACACAACGTACCGGGGCGTTGCCATAATTGCACACATCCTTGGGCCACGGGGAGGTCAGTAAAATATCCACACCTTTGAACTTTGCGTTTGATGTTAGAGACGTCTTCAGAGACATGATGTCCTTAGCAGTGAAGCAGTATGCAGGGGCCGGGTCACTGGCGGACTCCATGCCACTCACATACGCTATCTGCAGGCCCGAGGCTCCCGTGAATAACCCTTTACGCCCTGCAATTAAACACACACATTTATACAGGATCCTCGGCCGGGGCGGGGGGGAGGGTTCATAATTAATCAGTGACTATGTTAATAAGTATTCAAAATGCATGTACGTACCTAAGTAGGTTATATTTGCAGCTAATTCACATCCATCAACATCTTCAAAATGTTTCACCGTGTCTTGGTTATTGGATCCCAGCACATATGTCTGAATAGGAGCTTACACAGGGAAAAAACACTCACATCACACGAAAAAAAGGTCCACATTTCAATTACAGACGAGATTTCTCTTTGAAAATCCATAGAGGTTTCAACTCCACAATTGTGTTATCTGATAAAGGGCCCAGAGATCAGAAATATTAACTATTTGGATGCACGGGTATCGTTTCAGGCTATGACCACGGAAAGCACTACGGAGGAACTGAACGTATAACCGAAATAACATTAAGATATTCTATTAAGGCAGGGGGGCACAAACATTTTTCCCTGCGCCCCCCTGCCGGCGGTTCCTCCCCCCCCCCCCCAAACACCTTGGCTCCGGCATCGGCTCCAGTGGAATGACGACAAACGTGATGTCACATGACCTGACGCGTCCAAGAAGCTGCCGGAGCCAAGGTAAGTCAGGTTTCCCGAGGCCCTGCAGCCCCCCGCAGTCTCGCGCCCCCACTTTGCGCTCCGCTGTATTAAGCAATGAAAGACATACCAAATAATCATTTGTTAAGGACTTTTGTACATACTCTTTAGAAGGATCTCAAATCTTTCCGCCGTAGCATTTTGGTCACAAATTAGATACGTTTGGAAATGTTACTCTATAATTAAATAATGCATTTCAGTGACTGGATACCAACAACACAAAAGTTGAAACGCAATAATTTATAAAAACACACAAACAATGTGTCGTAAATAGTCTCTAAAACACATTTGCTTTAGAATATGAAATTCACAGATCTGTTTTAGTTGCATTTTAGTTATAATGCACCAAATACGGAGATCAGTCACGCAGATAACATGTTCTGTGCGTGCTATTCTATAAAAGTTACACTAAAACATGGCTCCAAATGCACAGAGCAGGGACAGGCACACAGTGTTAGGATATACACGCGCACAGAGCAGGGACAGGCACACAGTGTTAGGATATACACGCGCACAGAGCAGGGACAGGCACACAGTGTTAGGATATACACGCGCACAGAGCAGGGACAGGCACACAGTGTTAGGATATACACGCGCACAGAGCAGGGACAGGCACACAGTGTTAGGATATACACGCGCACAGAGCAGGGACAGGCACACAGTGTTAGGATATACACGCGCACAGAGCAGGGACAGGCACACAGTGTTAGGATATACACGCGCACAGAGCAGGGACAGGCACACAGTGTTAGGATATACACGCGCACAGAGCAGGGACAGGCACACAGTGTTAGGATATACACGCGCACAGAGCAGGGACAGGCACACAGTGTTAGGATATACACGCGCACAGAGCAGGGACAGGCACACAGTGTTAGGATATACACGCGCACAGAGCAGGGACAGGCACACAGTGTTAGGATATACACGCGCACAGAGCAGGGACAGGCACACAGTGTTAGGATATACACGCGCACAGAGCAGGGACAGGCACACAGTGTTAGGATATACACGCGCACAGAGCAGGGACAGGCACACAGTGTTAGGATATACACGCGCACAGAGCAGGGACAGGCACACAGTGTTAGGATATACACGCGCACAGAGCAGGGACAGGCACACAGTGTTAGGATATACACGCGCACAGAGCAGGGACAGGCACACAGTGTTAGGATATACACGCGCACAGAGCAGGGACAGGCACACAGTGTTAGGATATACACGCGCACAGAGCAGGGACAGGCACACAGTGTTAGGATATACACGCGCACAGAGCAGGGACAGGCACACAGTGTTAGGATATACACGCGCACAGAGCAGGGACAGGCACACAGTGTTAGGATATACACGCGCACAGAGCAGGGTCAGGCACACAGTGTTAGGATATACACCCGCACAGAGCAGGGACAGGCACACAGTGTTAGGATATACACCCGCACAGAGCAGGGACAGGCACACAGTGTTAGGATATACACCCGCACAGAGCAGGGACAGGCACACAGTGTTAGGATATACACCCGCACAGAGCAGGGACAGGCACACAGTGTTAGGATATACACCCGCACAGAGCAGGGACAGGCACACAGTGTTAGGATATACACCCGCACAGAGCAGGGACAGGCACACAGTGTTAGGATATACACCCGCACAGAGCAGGGACAGGCACACAGTGTTAGGATATACACACGCACAGAGCAGGGACAGGCACACAGTGTTAGGATATACACACGCACAGAGCAGGGACAGGCACACAGTGTTAGGATATACACACGCACAGAGCAGGGACAGGCACACAGTGTTAGGATATACACACGCACAGAGCAGGGACAGGCACACAGTGTGAGGTAGATATACACGCGCACAGAGCAGGGACAGGCACACAGTGTTAGGATATACACGCGCACAGAGCAGGGACAGGCACACAGTGTTAGGATATACACCCGCACAGAGCAGGGACAGGCACACAGTGTTAGGATATACACCCGCACAGAGCAGGGACAGGCACACAGTGTTAGGATATACACCCGCACAGAGCAGGGACAGGCACACAGTGTTAGGATATACACCCGCACAGAGCAGGGACAGGCACACAGTGTTAGGATATACACACGCACAGAGCAGGGACAGGCACACAGTGTTAGGATATACACACGCACAGAGCAGGGACAGGCACACAGTGTTAGGATATACACACGCACAGAGCAGGGACAGGCACACAGTGTTAGGATATACACACGCACAGAGCAGGGACAGGCACACAGTGTTAGGATATACACACGCACAGAGCAGGGACAGGCACACAGTGTTAGGATATACACGCGCACAGAGCAGGGACAGGCACACAGTGTTAGGATATACACGCGCACAGAACAGGGACAGGCACACAGTGTTAGGATATACACGCGCACAGAGCAGGGACAGGCACACAGTGTTAGGATATACACGCGCACAGAGCAGGGACAGGCACACAGTGTTAGGATATACACGCGCACAGAGCAGGGACAGGCACACAGTGTTAGGATATACACGCGCACAGAGCAGGGACAGGCACACAGTGTTAGGATATACACGCGCACAGAGCAGGGACAGGCACACAGTGTTAGGATATACACGCGCACAGAGCAGGGACAGGCACACAGTGTTAGGATATACACGCGCACAGAGCAGGGACAGGCACACAGTGTTAGGATATACACGCGCACAGAGCAGGGACAGGCACACAGTGTTAGGATATACACGCGCACAGAGCAGGGACAGACACACAGTGTTAGGATATACACGCGCACAGAGCAGGGACAGGCACACAGTGTTAGGATATACACGCGCACAGAGCAGGGACAGGCACACAGTGTTAGGATATACACGCGCACAGAGCAGGACAGGCACACAGTGTTAGGATATACACGCGCACAGAGCAGGGACAGGCACACAGTGTTAGGATATACACGCGCACAGAGCAGGGACAGGCACACAGTGTTAGGATATACACACGCACAGAGCAGGGACAGGCACACAGTGTTAGGATATACACACGCACAGAGCAGGGACAGGCACACAGTGTTAGGATATACACACGCACAGAGCAGGGACAGGCACACAGTGTTAGGATATACACACGCACAGAGCAGGGACAGGCACACAGTGTTAGGATATACACACGCACAGAGCAGGGACAGGCACACAGTGTTAGGATATACACACGCACAGAACAGGGACAGGCACACAGTGTTAGGATATACACGCGCACAGAGCAGGGACAGGCACACAGTGTTAGGATATACACGCGCACAGAGACAGGGACAGGCACACAGTGTTAGGATATACACACGCACAGAGCAGGGACAGGCACACAGTGTTAGGATATACACACGCACAGAGCAGGGACAGGCACACAGTGTTAGGATATACACACGCACAGAGCAGGGACAGGCACACAGTGTTAGGATATACACACGCACAGAGCAGGGACAGGCACACAGTGTTAGGATATACACACGCACAGAGCAGGGACAGGCACACAGTGTTAGGATATACACACGCACAGAGCAGGGACAGGCACACAGTGTTAGGATATACACACGCACAGAGCAGGGACAGGCACACAGTGTTAGGATATACACACGCACAGAGCAGGGACAGGCACACAGTGTTAGGATATACACACGCACAGAGCAGGGACAGGCACACAGTGTTAGGATATACACACGCACAGAGCAGGGACAGGCACACAGTGTTAGGATACACACCCGCACAGAGCAGGGACAGGCACACAGTGTTAGGATACACACCCGCACAGAGCAGGGACAGGCACACAGTGTTAGGATACACACCCGCACAGAGCAGGGACAGGCACACAGTGTTAGGATACACACCCGCACAGAGCAGGGACAGGCACACAGTGTTAGGATACACACCCGCACAGAGCAGGGACAGGCACACAGTGTTAGGAATACACACACGCACAGAGCAGGGACAGGCACACAGTGTTAGGATACACACACGCACAGAGCAGGGACAGGCACACAGTGTTAGGATACACACACGCACAGAGCAGGGACAGGCACACAGTGTTAGGATACACACACGCACAGAGCAGGGACAGGCACACAGTGTTAGGATACACACACGCACAGAGCAGGGACAGGCACACAGTGTTAGGATACACACACGCACAGAGCAGGGACAGGCACACAGTGTTAGGATACACACACGCACAGAGCAGGGACAGGCACACAGTGTTAGGATATACACACGCACAGAGCAGGGACAGGCACACAGTGTTAGGATATACACACGCACAGAGCAGGGACAGGCACACAGTGTTAGGATATACACACGCACAGAGCAGGGACAGGCACACAGTGTTAGGATATACACACGCACAGAGCAGGGACAGGCACACAGTGTTAGGATATACACACGCACAGAGCAGGGACAGGCACACAGTGTTAGGATATACACACGCACAGAGCAGGGACAGGCACACAGTGTTAGGATATACACACGCACAGAGCAGGGACAGGCACACAGTGTTAGGATATACACACGCACAGAGCAGGGACAGGCACACAGTGTTAGGATATACACACGCACAGAGCAGGGACAGGCACACAGTGTTAGGATATACACACGCACAGAGCAGGGACAGGCACACAGTGTTAGGATATACACACGCACAGAGCAGGGACAGGCACACAGTGTTAGGATATACACACGCACAGAGCAGGGACAGGCACACAGTGTTAGGATATACACACGCACAGAGCAGGGACAGGCACACAGTGTTAGGATATACACACGCACAGAGCAGGGACAGGCACACAGTGTTAGGATATACACACGCACAGAGCAGGGACAGGCACACAGTGTTAGGATATACACACGCACAGAGCAGGGACAGGCACACAGTGTTAGGATATACACACGCACAGAGCAGGGACAGGCACACAGTGTTAGGATATACACACGCACAGAGCAGGGACAGGCACACAGTGTTAGGATATACACACGCACAGAGCAGGGACAGGCACACAGTGTTAGGATATACACACGCACAGAGCAGGGACAGACACACAGTGTTAGGATATACACACGCACAGAGCAGGGACAGGCACACAGTGTTAGGATATACACACGCACAGAGCAGGGACAGGCACACAGTGTTAGGATATACACACGCACAGAGCAGGGACAGGCACACAGTGTTAGGATATACACACGCACAGAGCAGGGACAGGCACACAGTGTTAGGATATACACACGCACAGAGCAGGGACAGGCACACAGTGTTAGGATATACACACGCACAGAGCAGGGACAGGCACACAGTGTTAGGATATACACACGCACAGAGCAGGGACAGGCACACAGTGTTAGGATATACACACGCACAGAGCAGGGACAGGCACACAGTGTTAGGATATACACACGCACAGAGCAGGGACAGGGCACACAGTGTTAGGATATACACACGCACACACCATACCTTTCTTTGTTCCGTGTTTATATTCTTCCCACAGTGTGTGACTGTCTGGGCTTGTCCCAAAGAAACTTCCAACGCAGAGTAACATCTAAAAGGGCGACACATGTATTAGGTATGTGGGACCACGGCACTCAGCTGTGCGTCCCTGTATTACCCATGCCACGTCCCTCAGCTGTGCGTCCCTGTATTACCCATGCCACGTCCCTCAGCTGTGCGTCCCTGTACTACCCATGCCACGTCCCTCAGCTGTGCGTCCCTGTATTACCCATGCCACGTCCCTCAGCTGTGCGTCCCTGTACTACCCATGCCACGTCCCTCAGCTGTGCGTCCCTGTACTACCCATGCCACGTCCCTCAGCTGTGCGTCCCTGTACTACCCATGCACGTCCCTCAGCTGTGCGTCCCTGTACTACCCATGCCACGTTCCTCAGCTGTGCGTCCCTGTACTACCCATGCCACGTCCCTCAGCTGTGCGTCCCTGTACTACCCATGCCACGTCCCTCAGCTGTGCGTCCCTCTACTACCCATGCCACGTCCCTCAGCTGTGCGTCCCTGTACTACCCATGCCACGTCCCTCAGCTGTGCGTCCCTGTACTACCCATGCCACGTCCCTCAGCTGTGCGTCCCTGTACTACCATGCCACGTCCCTCAGCTGTGCGTCCCTGTACTACCCATGCCACGTCCCTCAGCTGTGCGTCCCTGTACCCACGCGTCCCTGTACTACCCACGCCACGCGCCCCTGTACTACCCACGCCACGCGTCCCTGTACTACCCACGCCACGCGTCCCTGTATTACCCTCGCCACGCAACCCTGTACTACCCACGCCACGTCCCTGTACTACCCAGGCCAGGCGTCCCTGTACTACCCACGCGTCCCTGTACTACCCACGCCACGTCCCTGTACTACCCACGCCACGTCCCTGTACTACCCACGCCACGTCCCTGTACTACCCACGCCACGCGCCCCTGTACTACCCACGCCACGCGCCCCTGTACTACCCACGCCACGAGTCCCTGTACTACCCACGCCACGAGTCCCTGTACTACCCACGCCACGAGTCCCTGTACTACCCACGCCACGCGTCCCTGTACTACCCACGCCACGTCCCTGTCCTACCCACGCCACGCGCCCCTGTACTACCCACGCCACGCGCCCCTGTACTACCCACGCCACGCGCCCCTGTACTACCCACGCCACGCGTCCCTGTACTACCCACGCCACGCGTCCCTGTACTACCCACGCCACGCGTCCCTGTACTACCCACGCCACGCGTCCCTGTACTACCCACGCCACGCGTCCCTGTACTACCCACGCCACGCCCCTGTACTACCCACGCCACGCCCCTGTACTACCCACGCCACTGTACTACCCACGCCACGCCCCTGCACTACCCACGCCACGCCCCTTACTACCCACGCCACGCGTCCCTGTACTACCCACGCCACGCCCCTGTACTACCCACGCCACGTGTCCCTGTACTACCCACGCCACGTGTCCCTGTACTACCCACGCCACGTGTCCCTGTACTACCCACGCCACGTGTCCCTGTACTACCCACGCCACGTGTCCCTGTACTACCCACGCCACGTGTCCCTGTACTACCCACGCCACGTGTCCCTGTACTACCCACGCCACGTGTCCCTGTACTACCCACGCCACGTGTCCCTGTACTACCCACGCCACGTGTCCCTGTACTACCCACGCCACGTGTCCCTGTACTACCCACGCCACGTGTCCCTGTACTACCCACGCACGTCCCTGTACTACCCACGCCACGTCCCTGTACTACCCACGCCACGTCCCTGTACTACCCACGCCACGTCCCTGTACTACCCACGCCACGTCCCTGTACTACCCACGCCACGTCCCTGTACTACCCACGCCACGTCCCTGTACTACCCACGCCACGTCCCTGTACTACCCACGCCACGCCCCTGTACTACCCACGCCCCGCGCCCCTGTACTACCCACGCCACGCGTTCCTGTACTACCCACGCCACGCGTCCCGGTACTACCCACGCCACGTGCCCCGGTACTACCCACGCCACGTGCCCCGGTACTACCCACGCCACGCGCCCCGGTACTACCCACGCCACGCGTCCCTGTACTACCCACGCCACCCGTCCCTGTACTACCCACGCCACGTGCCCCGGTACTACCCACGCCACGCGCCCCTGTACTACCCACGCCACCCGTCCCTGTACTACCCACGCCACGTGCCCCGGTACTACCCACGCCACGTGCCCCGGTACTACCCACGCCACGCGTCCCTGTACTACCCACGCCACGCGCCCCGGTACTACCCACGCCACGCGCCCCGGTACTACCCACGCCACGCTTCCCTGTACTACCCATGCCACGTGCCCCGGTACTACCCACGCCACGCGTCCCTGTACTACCCACGCCACGCGCCCTGGTACTACCCACGCCACGTCCCTGTACTACCCACGCCACGCGTCCCTGTACTACCCATGCCACGTCCCTTTCCTACCCATGCCACGTCCCTGTACTACCCACGTCCCTGTACTACCCACGCCACGCTTCCCTGTACTACCCATGCCACGTGCCCCGGTACTAGCCACGCGTCCCTGTACTACCCACGCCACGCGCCCCGGTACTACCCACGCCACGTCCCTGTACTACCCACGCCACGCGTCCCTGTACTACCCATGCCACGTCCCTGTACTACCCACGCCACGTCCCTGTACTACCCATGCCACGCGCCCCTGTACTACCCACGCCACGCGTCCCTGTACTACCCGCGCTTTGTAACGGTCAGGTAATATTCTTTGAGCTGCTTTCCACCTCAATAAGGCTGCGCTTATAGTGCCGGAGACGCGACGCCGCGTCACAACAAATGCATCGCCGCCGCCACGTGCGCTTATAGTAAGCGCGGAGCAACGGCTTAGTCGCGATCGCTGGAAGTTATCTCTATTTGATTTTTCCAGCGACCGCAGCCTGACGTCGCCGTCGCCCCCGCTATAAGCGCAGCCTGACGTCGCCGTCGCCCCCGCTATAAGCGCAGCCTGACGTCGCCGTCGCCACCCGCTATAAGCGCAGCCTGACGTCGCCGTCGCCCCCGCTATAAGCGCAGCCTGACGTCGCCGTCGCCATCGCCCCCGCTATAAGCGCAGCCTGACGTCGCCGTCGCTATAAGCTGCAACTTATTTACTTTTAATAACCTACAGTTGGTATAGGTCAGAGCTTACATTCAAATATAGTATAAAAACATCTCCTTTAACCAACTCAAAACCAAGGGAACATTTAATTTCATTAAGAGAGAGAGAAGAGAAGAAAGAAGAGAAGAGAAGAGAAGAAAGAAGAGAAGAGAGAAAGAAGAGAAGAGAAGAGAGAAAGAAGAGAAGAGAAGAGAGAAAGAAGAGAAGAGAGAAAGAAGAGAAGAGAAGAGAGAAAGAAGAGAAGAGAGAAAGAAGAGAAGAGAAAGAAAGAGGATAGAGAGAGGATAGAGAGAGGATAGAGAGGAGAGAGAGAGAGATCCAGTAAGCAATGTGTTCACAGTTTCACTGCACGCATCGCCATAAAATAAACATGCAGTATTACAGGATTATAACCTGCTCCGAACTGGGAATAAAAGTATTTCCCATAAACTGCACTGATCAGACACTATTAAATACAGTAACAAGCAGGGTAACCTACCTCCAAGCATGAGCGTCCATTCTAGTGACAAGCCTACTACATCATTAACTGTGCCTACACAGAGCCTCGCTACACGCCACAACTGCATCTTTATCACACCATTTGAAGACAGATCAAACAACAACACGTGACATAATAGTACATCACTAGCTCTTAATGCCACCAGCTTTGGGTTACACAGAAGCTTCCTTACATCAAACGGGCCGCTCTTCTTCTGAATAGCTTGCACCCTGTTGAACAACGCATCAAACCTCCCGTACACATCCCCACAGGCCAGCCTAGGAACAGAGAGAGGACACAATAAGCACATCGTGTTGCCAACCCTCGGACACCACAGGTTATATTACAATTAGTGGAGAGACGGTCACTTCTCACCCCATTGCCACTGGAGAGGAACCAAAGGGAATATGCTGCTGGTCACTTCACGCAGCCAAGTTAACCAAAGTGTTTGATCAAATGAAATAGAAATGAGGTCACTTGTAGAGATGCCCAAAACGTGGCACGTTGGCAAAAGACACCGGGGTTCCAGGTTTGCCAAGTCACCAACGTAAAGCTCCCATCACATATTGGCCAAACTCGGTGACTTCTACACGCGTCACTCCACTTAAAGGCTGCCACTGTTTAACCATTTCGCTACCTGTGGGATATGACCTAGGTCACCAACTTAAGTTATGTCACTCAGTTATATTATTTAAAATATATATATTTTGATGGTGTATTATATGCTTTATTATATTATTTCCATTTTGTCCTGGTTTTTCCCCTTAATTTGGGAAAAATCCGAAATGAAACAAACCGTGCAAAACCAGAATCAAACACAACAACCATGAGCGAAAGTGCTCATTCCTAATAAAGACAAATGATATAGGATATATACTGTATTGCAAATAGATGGGGGAAAGGGGTGTAAAATCAGAACCTTTCATTCCAAAACCAAACACCCGGAACAATTTCAGAACAAAACAAAAAAAAACCCACGTCAAGTGCCCAGACAGACAGACAGACAGACACACACGGACACGCAGAGACAGAAAGACACACAGAGACACGCAGAGACAGAAAGACACACAGAGACAGAAAGACACACAGAGACACGCAGAGACAGAGAGACAGAGACACACAGAGACACACAGAGACACACAGAGACACGCAGAGACAGAAAGACACGCAGAGACAGACAGACACACAGAGACACGCAGAGAGAGAGACAGACACACAGAGAGACAGACACACACACAGACACACAGAGAGACAGACACACACACACACAGAGAGACAGACACACACACACACACACACACAGAGACAGACACACACACAGAGACAGACACACACACAGAGACAGACACACACACACACACACACACACACACACACAGAGACAGACACACACACACACACACACACACAGAGACAAACACACACACACACACACACACACAGAGACAGACACACACACACAGAGAGACAGACACACACACACAGGGGTGGGAGACACACACACACAGGGGTGGGAGTGATGTTCCCGGGGGGGGGGGTGGGAGTGATGTTCCCGGGGGGGGGGGGGGGTGGGAGTGATGTTCCGGGGGGGGGGGTGGGAGTGATGTTCCCGGGGGGGGGGTGGGAGTGATGTTCCCGGGGGGGGGTGGGAGTGATGTTCCCGGGGGGGGGGTGGGAGTGATGTTCCCGGGGGGGGGGGGGGGTGGGAGTGATGTTCCGGGGGGGGGGTGGGAGTGATGTTCCGGGGGGGGGGTGGGAGTGATGTTCCGGGGGGGGGGGGGGGTGGGAGTGATGTTCCCGGGGGGGGGGGGGGTGGGAGTGATGTTCCGGGGGGGGGGGTGGGAGTGATGTTCCGGGGGGGGGGTGGGAGTGATGTTCAGGGGGGGGGGGGGTGGGAGTGATGTTCAGGGGGGGGGGGGTGGGAGTGATGTTCAGGGGGGGGGGGGGGTGGGAGTGATGTTCCGGGGGGGTGATTCTCGGGTGGGGGGGTGATTCTCGGGTGGGGGGGGGTGATTCTCGGGTGGGGGGGGTGATTCTCGGGTGGGGGGGGGGTGATTCTCGGGTGGGGGGGGTGATTCTCGGGTGGGGGGGTGATTCTCGGGTGGGGGGGGGTGATTCTCGGGTGGGGGGGGTGATTCTCGGGTGGGGGGGGTGATTCTCGGGTGGGGGGTGCTTATAGTAGCGATAATAAAACATACTCACAGCCTTAACGGTTTCGCCGCCATATTAAATATTCCCGCGGGTCCCGGCCTGGCACTGCGTCACTGCCTGTCTCTCCGGCGCGCCGGGCCATCTGATTGGGTGAATGTATCATGTGACCGCTCTTTGCTGCAGCAAGGACTTCTGGGAGTTGTAGTTCTGCTTCGGCAAAACAGTGTTAGGGGAGGAGATAGGGGAGGAAGAAGGAGATGGGGGATAGGTGGGACGGAGATAGGGGAGGAATGAGATAGATGGGGAAGATAGGGAGGGGAGAGATGGGGGCGGAGGGGGAGAGGACTGGAGATATAGGGGGACTGAAACGAGACAAGGGAAGGGAGGAGATAGAGGGGGAGATAGGGAAGGGAGGAGATAGGTGTGGGGGGGGGAGATAGGAAAGGGGGAGATAGATAGGAGAGGGGGAGATAGATAGGAGAGGGGGAGATAGATAGGGGGGAATAGATAGGAGAGGGGGAGATAGGTGGGGGAGAAGAGATAGGGGGGAATAGATAGGAGAGGGGGAGATAGGTAGGGGGAATAGATAGGAGAGGGAGAGATAGGGGGAATAGATAGGAGAGGGGGAGATAGGTGGGGGAGAAGAGATAGGGGGAATAGATAGGAGAGGGGGAGATAGGTGGGGGAGAAGAGATAGGGGGAATAGATAGGAGAGGGGGAGAAGAGATAGGGGGGAATAGATAGGAGAGGGGGAGATAGGTGGGGGAGAAGAGATAGGGGGGAATAGATAGGAGAGGGGGAGATAGGTGGGGGAGAAGAGATAGGGGGGAATAGATAGGAGAGGGGGAGATAGGTGGGAGAGAAGAGATAGGGGGGAATAGATAGGAGAGGGGGAGATAGGTGGGGAGAAGAGATAGGGGGGAATAGATAGGAGAGGGGGAGATAGGTGGGAGAGAAGAGATAGGGGGAATAGATAGGAGAGGGGGAGATAGGTGGGGGAGAAGAGATAGGGGGGAATAAATAGGAGAGGGGGAGATAGGTGGGGGAAAAGAGATAGGGGGGAATAGATAGGAGAGGGGGAGATAGGTGGGGGAGAAGAGATAGGGGGGAATAGATAGGAGAGGGGGAGAAGAGATAGGGGGAATAGATAGGAGAGGGGGAGATAGGTGGGGGAGAAGAGATAGGGGGGAATAGATAGGAGAGGGGGAGAAGAGATAGGGGGAATAGATAGGAGAGGGGGAGATAGGTGGGGGAGAAGAGATAGGGGGGATAGATAGGAGAGGGGGAGATAGGTGGGGGAGAAGAGATAGGAGAGGGGGAGATAGGTGGGAGAGAAGAGATAGGGGGGGATAGATAGGAGAGGGGGAGATAGGTGGGAGAGAATAGATAGGGGGAATAGATAGGAGAGGGGGAGATAGGTGGGGGAGAAGAGATAGGGGGGAATAGATAGGAGTGGGGGAGAAGAGATAGGGGGAATAGATAGGAGAGGGGGAGATAGGTGGGGGAGAAGAGATAGGGGGGAATAGATAGGAGAGGGGGAGATAGGTGGGGGAGAAGAGATAGGGGGGAATAGATAGGAGAGGGGGAGATAGGTGGGGGAGAATAGATAGGAGAGGGGGAGATAGGTGGGGGAGAAGAGATAGGGGGGAATAGATAGGAGAGGGGGAGATAGGTGGGGGAGAAGAGATAGGGGGAATAGATAGGAGAGGGGGAGATAGGTGGGGGAGAAGAGATAGGGGGGAATAGATAGGAGAGGGGGAGATAGGTGGGGGAGAAGAGATAGGGGGGAATAGATAGGAGAGGGGGAGATAGGTGGGGGAGAAGAGATAGGAGGGAATAGATAGGAGAGGGGGAGATAGGTGGGGGAATAGATAGGAGAGGGGGAGATAGGTGGGGGAGAAGAGATAGGGGGGAATAGATAGGAGAGGGGGAGATAGGTGGGGGAGAAGAGATAGGGGGGAATAGATAGGAGAGGGGAGATAGGTGGGGGAGAAGAGATAGGGGGGAATAGATAGGAGAGGGGGAGATAGGTGGGGGAGAAGAGATAGGGGGGAATAGATAGGAGAGGGGGAGATAGGTGGGGGAGAAGAGATAGGGGGGAATAGATAGGAGAGGGGGAGAAGAGATAGGGGGGAATAGATAGGAGTGGGGGGAGAAGAGATAGGAGAGGGGGAGATAGGTGGGGGAGAAGAGATAGGGGGGAATAGATAGGAGAGGGGGAGATAGGTGGGGGAGAAGAGATAGGGGGGAATAGATAGGAGAGGGGGAGATAGGTGGGGAGAAGAGATAGGGGGGAATAGATAGGAGAGGGGGAGATAGGTGGGGGATAAGAGATAGGGGGGAATAGATAGGAGAGGGGGAGATAGGGGGAATAGATAGGAGAGGGGGAGAAGAGATAGGGGGGAATAGATAGGAGTGGGGGAGAAGAGATAGGAGAGGGGGAGATAGGTGGGGGAGAAGAGATAGGGGGAATAGATAGGAGAGGGGGAGATAGGTGGGGAGAAGAGATAGGGGGGAATAGATAGGAGAGGGGGAGATAGGTGGGGGAGAAGAGATAGGGGGGAATAGATAGGAGAGGGGGAGATAGGTGGGAGAGAAGAGATAGGGGGAATAGATAGGAGAGGGGGAGATAGGTGGGAGAGAAGAGATAGGGGGAATAGATAGGAGAGGGGAGATAGGTGGGGAGAAGAGATAGGGGGGAATAGATAGGAGAGGGGGAGAAGAGATAGGGGGGAATAGATAGGAGAGGGGGAGAAGAGATAGGGGGGAATAGATAGGAGTGGGGGAGAAGAGATAGGAGAGGGGGAGATAGGTGGGGGAGAAGAGATAGGGGGAATAGATAGGAGAGGGGGAGATAGGTGGGGGAGAAGAGATAGGGGGGAATAGATAGGAGAGGGGGAGATAGGTGGGAGAGAAGAGATAGGGGGGAATAGATAGGAGAGGGGGAGATAGGGGGAATAGATAGGAGAGGGGGAGATAGGTGGGAGAGAAGAGATAGGGGGGAATAGATAGGAGAGGGGAGATAGGTGGGCGGAGAAGAGATAGGGGGGAATAGATAGGAGAGGGGAGATAGGGGGGGGAGAATAGATAGGGGGGAATAGATAGGAGAGGGGGAGAAGAGATAGGGGGGAATAGATAGGAGAGGGGGAGAAGAGATAGGGGGAATAGATAGGAGAGGGGGAGATAGGTGGGGGAGAAGAGATAGGGGGGAATAGATAGGAGAGGGGGAGATAGGTGGGGGAGAAGAGATAGGGGGGAATAGAAGGAGAGGGGGAGATAGGTGGGGAAGAAGAGATAGGGGGAATAGATAGGAGAGGGGGAGAAGAGATAGGGGGAATAGATAGGAGAGGGGGAGATAGGTGGGGGAGAAGAGATAGGGGGGAATAGATAGGAGAGGGGGAGATAGGTGGGGAAGAAGAGATAGGGGGAATAGATAGGAGAGGGGAGATAGGTGGGGAAAGAGATAGGGGGAATAGATAGGAGAGGGGAGATAGGTGGGAGAGAAGAGATAGGGGGGAATAGATAGGAGAGGGGAGATAGGTGGGGGAGAAGAGATAGGGGGAATAGATAGGAGAGGGAGATAGGTGGGGGAGAAGAGATAGGGGGGAATAGATAGTAGAGGGGAGAAGAGATAGGGGGAATAGATAGGAGGGGGAGATAGGTGGGGGAGAAGAGATAGGGGGGAATAGATAGGAGAGGGGAGAAGAGATAGGGGGGAATAGATAGGAGAGGGGGAGAAGAGATAGGGGGGAATAGATAGGAGTGGGGGAGAAGAGATAGGAGAGGGGGAGATAGGTGGGGAGAAGAGATAGGGGGAATAGATAGGAGAGGGGGAGATAGGTGGGGGAGAAGAGATAGGGGGGAATAGATAGGAGAGGGGGAGATAGGTGGGAGAGAAGAGATAGGGGAGGAAAAAATAGATAGGAGAGGGGGAGATAGGGGGGAATAGATAGGAGAGGGGGAGATAGGTGGGAGAGAAGAGATAGGGGGGAATAGATAGGAGAGGGGGAGAAGAGATAGGGGGGAATAGATAGGAGAGGGGGAGATAGGTGGGGAGAAGAGATAGAGGGGAATAGATAGGAGAGGGGGAGAAGAGATAGGGGGAATAGATAGGAGAGGGGGAGAAGAGATAGGGGGAATAGATAGGAGAGGGGGAGATAGGTGGGGGAGAAGAGATAGGGGGGAATAGATAGGAGAGGGGGAGATAGGTGGGGGAGAAGAGATAGGGGGGAATAGATAGGAGAGGGGGAGAAGAGATAGGGGGAATAGATAGGAGAGGGGGAGATAGGTGGGGGAGAAGAGATAGGGGGAGGAATAGATAGGAGAGGGGAGATAGGTGGGGAAGAGAGATAGGGGGGAATAGATAGGAGAGGGGGAGATAGGTGGGGGAGAAGAGATAGGGGGGAATAGATAGGAGAGGGGGAGATAGGTGGGAGAGAAGAGATAGGGGGGAATAGATAGGAGAGGGGGAGATAGGTGGGGGAGAAGAGATAGGGGGAATAGATAGGAGAGGGGGAGATAGGTGGGGGAGAAGAGATAGGGGGAATAGATAGGAAGAGGGGGAGATAGGTGGGGGAGAAGAGATAGGGGGGAATAGATAGGAGAGGGGGAGAAGAGATAGGGGGAATAGATAGGAGAGGGGGAGATAGGTGGGGGAGAAGAGATAGGGGGGAATAGATAGGAGAGGGGGAGATAGGTGGGGAGAAGAGATAGGGGGAATAGATAGGAGAGGGGGAGATAGGTGGGGGAGAAGAGATAGGGGGGAATAGATAGGAGAGGGGAGATAGGTGGGGGAGAAGAGATAGGGGGAATAGATAGGAGAGGGGGAGATAGGTGGGGGAGAAGAGATAGGGGGAATAGATAGGAGAGGGGGAGATAGGTGGGGGAGAGAGATAGGGGGAATAGATAGGAGAGGGGGAGATAGGTGCGGGGAGAAGATAGGGGGGAATAGATAGGAGAGGGGAGATAGGTGGGGGAGAAGAGATAGGAGGGAATAGATAGGAGAGGGGGAGATAGGTGGGGGAGAAGAGATAGGGGGGAATAGATAGGAGAGGGGGAGATAGGTGGGGGAGAAGAGATGGGGAATAGATAGGAGAGGGGGAGAAGAGATAGGGGGGAATAGATAGAAGAGGGGGAGATAGGTGGGGGAGAAGAGATAGAGGGGGAGATAGGTGGGGGAGAAGAGATAAGGGGGAATAGATAGGAGAGGGGGAGATAGGTGGGGAGAAGAGATAGGAAAGGGGAGATAGATAGAGGAAGGAGATGGGGGGGGGAATCCTGCCCTCACCTTTCATGTCAACTTTATTTTCTGAGTCCCACTCTTTAAATTGTGGGGCTAGGAATAATTCCTGTTCTCTATCCTCATTGGTTACTACTAATTTACCTCTGGTTCGGGCCCTACCAGGTTGTGGGTTTATATTCTGCGCTGTCGTAGTTAATGCAGATCTGGGAACTGCTGCCCACTTATAAACATAGAGTAAAAATCGATACAACTACCGGTGCTCCTGCCTCCAGGGATCTCTGTGTGGTATTCCAAATCAATATGGATAAATGGAAGAAGCGGGGCACTACGGATTTAGATATATGTAGCCAGGGCTGGTTTCTGGCTACCAGTCTGCCCTTCTCCTGACAGTAAGCCCTGGTAAGAGCAGGCCTGCCAGGACTAATCCTGGGTTTTCCCCACCCCCAGCAGCTACACAGAGGAGAGGGGACTATGCCTGTGTGTAGCCAATCAGGGCTTCAGGCATGTACCTTCTTCCCCTGTTCTTAAGAACTGCACACCCCAAATTCAGCAGTGCCTCTACCTGCTTGAGAGAGGCTAGTCTACCCACAACAGTTGTGCAGGGCTCTGCCAATCTGTATCCCCTCCCCTAGGGGAGTGGAAGAGAGACTATACCCCTTACTCCACCAGGGAGTAAGGGAAGAGCAAGGACTGTTTCAGGGCCACATGGCATGGAGTGGAGGTCCCGGGTACATCCTGAGGGTGAAGCCCCAAGAACTGCTGTAATCACTGTGTTACATATAGTTATTTATTGCCAATAAATCGACGTTTCGGCTTCACTAGGCCTTTTTCAAGAATGAGTGGCATAGTATGGGAAAAGTCTAAAAAGTCCCAATAAATAGACCCAACACCAGGTGTCCCTCGTTGATCCTCATCAGTGTCGTCATCATCCAGCACCGTTAGTCTCTTAATGATCGTCGCGTCCCTCCGGTCACGCGCAGCGTCATCCGGGATCCTCCGCAGGGCTCCGTCCTCCCCTCCGGTTGAACCTGGTAAACTTTGCATATTCCCGCGATGTCCTCGCGAGCGCGTGACGTCATCACGTATTGCCGTCCGCGCCGGGCATCCAGCTTCCTCTGTGTCCTAATCTGTTGAAGTTTATCTGTTGCCTAGTAACTCGATGTTTTGCTGTAAGGCAGGGTTGTGTTAGCTACTCTGTACTTATCTTTAATAACAGCTGATACATCTTAAAAGTTTCACAGCAACTGCAGATCTTCTGTTATGAATAACATAGAGGTATAAAGCAATCTAGGGATCAACATTGTCCTTATACCCAAATGTGAATAAAGTGCTCTTCTTATCTCCATGGATAAACATAGTGATATTTAAAAGATGAAAGTGTGTAGCCATATCGTAAAAACACTGAATGATTTTCAGAAAAATGCAATAAATATATTCAGAATCCATTAAAAAAACCAGATATACAGTACAGACCCAAAACTTCAGACAGATATCAGCAGCAGCAGCAAGGTGAAATCTCAGGATGACATTGTAAAATCTCTCTATTGTGTTTTAATGCTCTGTCAGGAAACATCCCAGGGCCAAGTTGTCATTAAGCCCATTTGGGAAAACTGGGCCGAGAGTAAAGATCCAGTATGTCTGTCGTTGCAGGAGGGTAACATCTTGATCTAGTCCTGCTATTAATTTCTTTACCTGCTCTATACCCATCAGCTTCAACGAATAGACAGTGTCTGTAATCTGCACAATGTTTGATGAATGCCGTCTCTTCCGTCGAATGATTAATCTTACTCTTATGTTCTCTATAACGTGTTTTGTGCATCCTTGTTGTTTTCCCTATATAGCGTAAGCCACATGGGCAAGTTATCATGTACACAACACAGGTTGAGACACATGTAATTCTATCCTTGATGGTATACCCCTTCCCGCTTCTGGGGTGCGAAAATTCTTTGCCAGTATTCAGACTGTTGCACACAGAGCAATTATAGCACCTAAAGAAACCCGGTTTTAATGTTCTTTTTTGTCTGCTTTAATTAGCAAATCTCTGGTATGTGAATCTGGGCAACTTACATACTTTGTTTAAGGTTGTATCGCTCTCCAAGATTATCCAATGTTTTATAATGCTTTGTCTAAGAAATGTGCTTGCCGTAGTATATCTTGGATAAAGCGCCACCGGCGAGAAACGCGTTAGAGCTTTCTCTTTTAACTAGGCATGATGCCTCAATAAACCTTTTTGGTATTTTTCTATTTTTGGCCTCCAGTTCTCTTTCTTTTTCTAGCAGTGCTCCCTGCCTTTTTTGTTTTTTTTTGTCTACATACAACGGAGGATGCACGCTCTTTACCGGACCAGTGGATCGTATCAACAGATGGTCTTGTGAGTACGTCGGCCATTTACTGCATTATTATCGCTTCCTTACATCACCAAGGGACTCAGTGTTGGCGCGCGATTCTGTGGCTTCCCTTTGGGGGATTCCGGGTTTGCTGTGTGTCACTCTGTCCCAGATCTGGGTGATTGCCAATTCAGCTGTTTGCATTGCGGTTGCAGTTTATATATGGATTTCTAGTGTGCAGCACTCCGGTACTCTTGGGGTTAAGTGTGGAGATCTACTGTATGTGGATTTACCTTGGTCGCCAAGGTTTGCAGCCCCTACCATTGTGGTTTCTCCTCTTTCATGCTATAGAATCGGGTAACCTGCTGGAGAAAAAGGATTTGAGATTTAATTTTCGCTCAAGTTTGAAAAGTTCAACCTCTGTGTCAAACAATTGTGGAAGGGTGGTCGGTACAAAAGATGGGTCTCTAGACAAAATAGTTACTTCTGCATCTGAAAGCAAATAATCAGACATGTTAATAACCAGTTTTGCGCACTATTCAATGGCGTGGGCGTGATTCTGGCGCTGTCTTTGTGCGTTCGTTGCCCCTCCTGGTTTTCTTTCCTTTTACTGATGAACCTTTGTTTTGTCCTAAAATGAAATCTCAAATACTTTTTTAGCATTCAATCCTCTCAGTTCCTCCTCTGACAGCCCGAGAGGTTACATTTTCTTAGATAATCTATTATTTTGCTTATTTTAGTTTAATTTTGCCCCTGTTTGGCTTCTAACTTGTAAAAATCTGTGTAAAATTGAGTAAATTCACCTCCAACTTCCTCTGGGTCGCATGTGACATTCCCTTTCCTTGTTTTTATAGCAAATACCCCTGTTTTTGCTTTTATTCTTTGTAGTTTGTTTGCTAATAGTTTAGTAATCGGACTTGTTACCTTTTCCATAGAAGAATTGCCTGATCCATGTAAAGGCGCTCTCCCCTTCCTCCCGCTGCATGTTTCTGCGCTCAGCTCGCAGGGTTTGTTAAGGCGCTCTCCCCTTCCTCCCGCTGCATGTTTCTGCGCTCAGCTCGCAGGGTTTGTTAAGGCGCTCTCCCCTTCCTCCCGCTGCATGTTTCTGCGCTCGGCTCGCAGGGTTTGTTAAGGCGCTCTCCCCTTCCTCCCGCTGCATGTTTCTACGCTCAGCTCGCAGGGTTTGTTAAGGTGCTCTCTCCTTCCTCCCGCTGCATGTTTCTGCGCTCAGCTCGCAGGGTTTGTTAAGGCGCTCTCCCCTTCCTCCCGCTGCATATTTGTGCGCTCAGCTCGCAGGGTTTGTTAAGGCGCTCTCCCCTTCCTCCCGCTGCATGTTTCTGCGCTCAGCTCGCAGGGTTTGTTAAGGCGCTCTCCCCTTCCTCCCGCTGCATGTTTCTGCGCTCGGCTCGCAGGGTTTGTTAAGGCGCTCTCCCCTTCCTCCCGCTGCATGTTTCTGCGCTCGGCTCGCAGGGTTTGTTAAGGCGCTCTCCCCTTCCTCCCGCTGCATGTTTCTGCGCTCGGCTCGCAGGGTTTGTTAAGGCGCTCTCCCCTTCCTCCCGCTGCATGTTTCTGCGCTCGGCTCGCAGGGTTTGTTAAGGCGCTCTCCCCTTCCTCCCGCTGCATGTTTCTGCGCTCGGCTCGCAGGGTTTGTTAAGGCGCTCTCCCCTTCCTCCCGCTGCATGTTTCTGCGCTCGGCTCGCAGGGTTTGTTAAAGCGCTCTCCCCTTCCTCCCACTGCATGTTTCTGCGCTCAGCTCGCAGGGTTTGTTAAGGCGCCCTCCCCTTCCTCCCGCTGCATGTTTCTGCGCTCAGCTCGCAGGGTTTGTTAAAGCGCTCTCCCCTTCCTCCCGCTGCATGGTTCTGCGCTCAGCTCGCAGGGTTTGTTAAGGCGCTCTCCCCTTCCTCCCGCTGCATGTTTCTGCGCTCAGCTCGCAGGGTTTGTTAAGGCGCTCTCCCCTTCCTCCCGCTGCATGTTTCTGCGCTCACCTCGCAGGGTTTGTTAAGGCGCTCTCCCCTTCCTCCCGCTGCATGTTTCTGCGCTCACCTCGCAGGGTTTGTTAAGGCGCTCTCCCCTTCCTCCCGCTGCATGTTTCTGCGCTCGGCTCGCAGGGTTTGTTAAGGCGCTCTCCCCTTCCTCCCGCTGCATGTTTCTGCGCTCGGCTCGCAGGGTTTGTTAAGGCGCTCTCCCCTTCCTCCCGCTGCATGTTTCTGCGCTCAGCTCGCAGGGTTTGTTAAGGCGCTCTCCCCTTCCTCCCGCTGCATGTTTCTGCGCTCGGCTCGCAGGGTTTGTTAAGGCGCTCTCCCCTTCCTCCCGCTGCATGTTTCTGCGCTCGGCTCGCAGGGTTTGTTAAGGCGCTCTCCCCTTCCTCCCGCTGCATGTTTCTGCGCTCGGCTCGCAGGGTTTGTTAAGGCGCTCTCCCCTTCCTCCCGCTGCATGTTTCTACGCTCAGCTCGCAGGGTTTGTTAAGGCGCTCTCCCCTTCCTCCCGCTGCATGTTTCTAAGCTCAGCTCGCAGGGTTTGTTAAGGCGCTCTCCCCTTCCTCCCGCTGCATGTTTCTGCGCTCAGCTCGCAGGGTTTGTTAAGGCGCTCTCCCCTTCCTCCCGCTGCATGTTTCTGCGCTCAGCTCGCAGGGTTTGTTAAGGCGCTCTCCCCTTCCTCCCGCTGCATGTTTCTGCGCTCAGCTCGCAGGGTTTGTTAAGGCGCTCTCCCCTTCCTCCCGCTGCATGTTTCTACGCTCGGCTCGCAGGGTTTGTTAAGGCGCTCTCCCCTTCCTCCCGCTGCATGTTTCTGCGCTCAGCTCGCAGGGTTTGTTAAGGTGCTCTCCCCTTCCTCCCGCTGCATGTTTCTACGCTCGGCTCGCAGGGTTTGTTAAGGCGCTCTCCCCTTCCTCCCGCTGCATGTTTCTGCACTCAGCTCGCAGGGTTTGTTAAGGCGCTCTCCCCTTCCTCCCGCTGCATGTTTCTGCGCTCAGCTCGCAGGGTTTGTTAAGGCGCTCTCCCCTTCCTCCCGCTGCATGTTTCTGCGCTCACCTCGCAGGGTTTGTTAAGGCGCTCTCCCCTTCCTCCCGCTGCATGTTTCTGCGCTCGGCTCGCAGGGTTTGTTAAGGCGCTCTCCCCTTCCTCCCGCTGCATGTTTCTGCGCTCAGCTCGCAGGGTTTGTTAAGGCGCTCTCCCCTTCCTCCAGCTGCATGTTTCTGCGCTCAGCTCGCAGGGTTTGTTAAGGCGCTCTCCTCTTCCTCCCGCTGCATGTTTCTGCGCTCGGCTCGCAGGGTTTGTTAAGGCGCTCTCCCCTTCCTCCCGCTGCATGTTTCTGCGCTCGGCTCGCAGGGTTTGTTAAGGCGCTCTCCCCTTCCTCCCGCTGCATGTTTCTGCGCTCAGCTCGCAGGGTTTGTTAAGGCGCTCTCCCCTTCCTCCCGCTGCATGTTTCTGCGCTCAGCTCGCAAGGTTTGTTAAGGCGCTCTCCCCTTCCTCCCGCTGCATGTTTCTGCGCTCAGCTCGCAGGGTTTGTTAAGGCGCTCTCCCCTTCCTCCCGCTGCATGTTTCTACGCTCAGCTCGCAGGGTTTGTTAAGGCGCTCTCCCCTTCCTCCCGCTGCATGTTTCTGCGCTCAGCTCGCAGGGTTTGTTAAGGCGCTCTCCCCTTCCTCCCGCTGCATGTTTCTACGCTCGGCTCGCAGGGTTTGTTAAGGCGCTCTCCCCTTCCTCCCGCTGCATGTTTCTGCACTCAGCTCGCAGGGTTTGTTAAGGCGCTCTCCCCTTCCTCCCGCTGCATGTTTCTGCGCTCAGCTCGCAGGGTTTGTTAAGGCGCTCTCCCCTTCCTCCCGCTGCATGTTTCTACGCTCGGCTCGCAGGGTTTGTTAAGGCGCTCTCCCCTTCCTCCCGCTGCATGTTTCTGCACTCAGCTCGCAGGGTTTGTTAAGGCGCTCTCCCCTTCCTCCCGCTGCATGTTTCTGCGCTCAGCTCGCAGGGTTTGTTAAGGCGCTCTCCCCTTCCTCCCGCTGCATGTTTCTGCGCTCACCTCGCAGGGTTTGTTAAGGCGCTCTCCCCTTCCTCCCGCTGCATGTTTCTGCGCTCGGCTCGCAGGGTTTGTTAAGGCGCTCTCCCCTTCCTCCCGCTGCATGTTTCTGCGCTCAGCTCGCAGGGTTTGTTAAGGCGCTCTCCCCTTCCTCCAGCTGCATGTTTCTGCGCTCAGCTCGCAGGGTTTGTTAAGGCGCTCTCCTCTTCCTCCCGCTGCATGTTTCTGCGCTCGGCTCGCAGGGTTTGTTAAGGCGCTCTCCCCTTCCTCCCGCTGCATGTTTCTGCGCTCGGCTCGCAGGGTTTGTTAAGGCGCTCTCCCCTTCCTCCCGCTGCATGTTTCTGCGCTCAGCTTGCAGGGTGTGTTAAGGCGCTCTCCCCTTCCTCCCGCTGCATGTTTCTGCGCTCAGCTCGCAGGGTTTGTTAAGGCGCTCTCCCCTTCCTCCCGCTGCATGTTTCTACGCTCGGCTCGCAGGGTTTGTTAAGGCGCTCTCCCCTTCCTCCCGCTGCATGTTTCTGCGCTCAGCTCGCAGGGTTTGTTAAGGCGCTCTCCCCTTCCTCCCGCTGCATGTTTCTGCGCTCGGCTCGCAGGGTTTGTTAAGGCGCTCTCCCCTTCCTCCCGCTGCATGTTTCTGCGCTTAGCTCGCAGGGTTTGTTAAGGCGCTCTCCCCTTCCTCCCGCTGCATGTTTCTGCGCTCAGCTCGCAGGGTTTGTTAAGGCGCTCTCCCCTTCCTCCCGCTGCATGTTTCTGCGCTCAGCTCGCAGGGTTTGTTAAGGCGCTCTCCCCTTCCTCCCGCTGCATGTTTCTGCGCTCGGCTCGCAGGGTTTGTTAAGGCGCTCTCCCCTTCCTCCCGCTGCATGTTTCTGCGCTCACCTCGCAGGGTTTGTTAAGGCGCTCTCCCCTTCCTCCCGCTGCATGTTTCTGCGCTCAGCTCGCAGGGTTTGTTAAGGCGCTCTCCCCTTCCTCCCGCTGCATGTTTCTACGCTCAGCTCGCAGGGTTTGTTAAGGCGCTCTCCCCTTCCTCCCGCTGCATGTTTCTGCGCTCAGCTCGCAGGGTTTGTTAAGGCGCTCTCCCCTTCCTCCCGCTGCATGTTTCTACGCTCAGCTCGCAGGGTTTGTTAAGGCGCTCTCCCCTTCCTCCCGCTGCATGTTTCTGCACTCAGCTCGCAGGGTTTGTTAAGGCGCTCTCCCCTTCCTCCCGCTGCATGTTTCTGCGCTCAGCTCGCAGGGTTTGTTAAGGCGTTCTCCCCTTCCTCCCGCTGCATGTTTCTGCGCTCAGCTCGCAGGGTTTGTTAAGGCGTTCTCCCCTTCCTCCCGCTGCATGTTTCTGCGCTCGGCTCGCAGGGTTTGTTAAGGCGCTCTCCCCTTCCTCCCGCTGCATGTTTCTGCGCTCAGCTCGCAGGGTTTGTTAAGGCGCTCTCCCCTTCCTCCCGCTGCATGTTTCTGCGCTCAGCTCGCAGGGTTTGTTAAGGCGCTCTCCCCTTCCTCCCGCTGCATGTTTCTACGCTCGGCTCGCAGGGTTTGTTAAGGCGCTCTCCCCTTCCTCCCGCTGCATGTTTCTGCGCTCAGCTCGCAGGGTTTGTTAAGGCGCTCTCCCCTTCCTCCCGCTGCATGTTTCTGCGCTCAGCTCGCAGGGTTTGTTAAGTCTCTCTCCCCATCCTCCCGCTGCATGTTTCTGCGCTCGGCTCGCAGGGTTTGTTAAGTCTCTCTCCCCATCCTCCCGCTGCATGTTTCTGCGCTCAGCTCGCAGGGTTTGTTAAGGCGCTCTCCCCTTCCTCCCGCTGCATGTTTCTGCGCTCGGCTCGCAGGGTTTGTTAAGGCGCTCTCCCCTTCCTCCCGCTGCATGTTTCTGCGCTCAGCTCGCAGGGTTTGTTAAGGCGCTCTCCCCTTCCTCCCGCTGCATGTTTCTGCGCTCAGCTCGCAGGGTTTGTTAAGGCGCTCTCCCCTTCCTCCCGCTGCATGTTTCTGCGCTCAGCTCGCAGGGTTTGTTAAGGCGCTCTCCCCTTCCTCCCGCTGCATGTTTCTGCGCTCAGCACGCAGGGTTTGTTAAGGCGCTCTCCCCTTCCTCCCGCTGCATGTTTCTGCGCTCAGCTCGCAGGGTTTGTTAAGGCGCTCTCCCCTTCCTCCCGCTGCATGTTTCTGCGCTCAGCTCGCAGGGTTTGTTAAGGCGCTCTCCCCTTCCTCCCGCTGCATGTTTCTGCGCTCAGCTCGCAGGGTTTGTTAAGGCGCTCTCACCTTCCTCCCGCTGCATGTTTCTACGCTCGGCTCGCAGGGTTTGTTAAGGCGCTCTCCCCTTCCTCCCGCTGCATGTCTCTGCGCTCAGCTCGCAGGGTTTGTTAAGGAGCTCTCCCCTTCCTCCCGCTGCATGTTTCTGCGCTCAGCTCGCAGGGTTTGTTAAGGCGCTCTCCCCTTCCTCCCGCTGCATGTTTCTGCGCTCAGCTCGCAGGGTTTGTTAAGGCGTTCTCCCCTTCCTCCCGCTGCATGTTTCTACGCTCGGCTCGCAGGGTTTGTTAAGGCGCTATCCCCTTCCTCCCGCTGCATGTTTCTGCGCTCAGCTCGCAGGGTTTGTTAAGGCACTCTCCCCTTCCTCCCGCTGCATGTTTCTGCGCTCAGCTCGCAGGGTTTTTTAATTCGCTCTCACCTGCCTCCCGCTGCATGTTTCTACGCTCAGCTCGCAGGGTTTGTTAAGGCGCTCTCCCCTTCCTCCCGCTGCATGTTTCTGCGCTCGGCTCGCAGGGTTTGTTAAGGCGCTCTCCCCTTCCTCCCGCTGCATGTTTCTGCGCTCGGCTCGCAGGGTTTGTTAAGGTGCTCTCCCCTTCCTCCCGCTGCATGTTTCTACGCTCAGCTCGCAGGGTTTGTTAAGGCGCTCTCCCCTTCCTCCCGCTGCATGTTTCTAAGCTCAGCTCGCAGGGTTTGTTAAGGCGCTCTCCCCTTCCTCCCGCTGCATGTTTCTAAGCTCAGCTCGCAGGGTTTGTTAAGGCGCTCTCCCCTTCCTCCCGCTGCATGTTTCTAAGCTCAGCTCGCAGGGTTTGTTAAGGCGCTCTCCCCTTCCTCCCGCTGCATGTTTCTAAGCTCAGCTCGCAGGGTTTGTTAAGGCGCTCTCCCCTTCCTCCCGCTGCATGTTTCTGCGCTCAGCTCGCAGGGTTTGTTAAGGCGCTCTCCCCTTCCTCCCGCTGCATGTTTCTGCGCTCAGCTCGCAGGGTTTGTTAAGGCGCTCTCCCCTTCCTCCCGCTGCATGTTTCTGCGCTCAGCTCGCAGGGTTTGTTAAGGCGCTCTCCCCTTCCTCCCGCTGCATGTTTCTACGCTCGGCTCGCAGGGTTTGTTAAGGCGCTCTCCCCTTCCTCCCGCTGCATGTTTCTGCGCTCAGCTCGCAGGGTTTGTTAAGGCGCTCTCCCCTTCCTCCCGCTGCATGTTTCTGCGCTCAGCTCGCAGGGTTTGTTAAGGCGCTCTCACCTGCCTCCCGCTGCATGTTTCTACGCTCAGCTCGCAGGGTTTGTTAAGGCGCTCTCCCCTTCCTCCCGCTGCATGTTTCTGCGCTCGGCTCGCAGGGTTTGTTAAGGAGCTCTCCCCTTCCTCCCGCTGCATGTTTCTGCGCTCAGCTCGCAGGGTTTGTTAAGGCGCTCTCCCCTTCCTCCCGCTGCATGTTTCTGCGCTCAGCTCGCAGGGTTTGTTAAGGCGTTCTCCCCTTCCTCCCGCTGCATGTTTCTACGCTCGGCTCGCAGGGTTTGTTAAGGCGCTATCCCCTTCCTCCCGCTGCATGTTTCTGCGCTCAGCTCGCAGGGTTTGTTAAGGCACTCTCCCCTTCCTCCCGCTGCATGTTTCTGCGCTCAGCTCGCAGGGTTTGTTAAGGCGCTCTCACCTGCCTCCCGCTGCATGTTTCTACGCTCAGCTCGCAGGGTTTGTTAAGGCGCTCTCCCCTTCCTCCCGCTGCATGTTTCTGCGCTCGGCTCGCAGGGTTTGTTAAGGCGCTCTCCCCTTCCTCCCGCTGCATGTTTCTGCGCTCGGCTCGCAGGGTTTGTTAAGGTGCTCTCCCCTTCCTCCCGCTGCATGTTTCTACGCTCAGCTCGCAGGGTTTGTTAAGGCGCTCTCCCCTTCCTCCCGCTGCATGTTTCTAAGCTCAGCTCGCAGGGTTTGTTAAGGCGCTCTCCCCTTCCTCCCGCTGCATGTTTCTAAGCTCAGCTCGCAGGGTTTGTTAAGGCGCTCTCCCCTTCCTCCCGCTGCATGTTTCTAAGCTCAGCTCGCAGGGTTTGTTAAGGCGCTCTCCCCTTCCTCCCACTGCATGTTTCTAAGCTCAGCTCGCAGGGTTTGTTAAGGCGCTCTCCCCTTCCTCCCGCTGCATGTTTCTGCGCTCAGCTCGCAGGGTTTGTTAAGGCGCTCTCCCCTTCCTCCCGCTGCATGTTTCTGCGCTCAGCTCGCAGGGTTTGTTAAGGCGCTCTCCCCTTCCTCCCGCTGCATGTTTCTGCGCTCAGCTCGCAGGGTTTGTTAAGGCGCTCTCCCCTTCCTCCCGCTGCATGTTTCTACGCTCGGCTCGCAGGGTTTGTTAAGGCGCTCTCCCCTTCCTCCCGCTGCATGTTTCTGCGCTCAGCTCGCAGGGTTTGTTAAGGCGCTCTCCCCTTCCTCCCGCTGCATGTTTCTGCGCTCAGCTCGCAGGGTTTGTTAAGGCGCTCTCACCTGCCTCCCGCTGCATGTTTCTACGCTCAGCTCGCAGGGTTTGTTAAGGCGCTCTCCCCTTCCTCCCGCTGCATGTTTCTGCGCTCGGCTCGCAGGGTTTGTTAAGGCGCTCTCCCCTTCCTCCCGCTGCATGTTTCTGCGCTCGGCTCGCAGGGTTTGTTAAGGTGCTCTCCCCTTCCTCCCGCTGCATGTTTCTACGCTCAGCTCGCAGGGGTTGTTAAGGCGCTCTCCCCTTCCTCCCGCTGCATGTTTCTAAGCTCAGCTCGCAGGGTTTGTTAAGGCGCTCTCCCCTTCCTCCCGCTGCATGTTTCTAAGCTCAGCTCGCAGGGTTTGTTAAGGCGCTCTCCCCTTCCTCCCGCTGCATGTTTCTAAGCTCAGCTCGCAGGGTTTGTTAAGGCGCTCTCCCCTTCCTCCCGCTGCATGTTTCTAAGCTCAGCTCGCAGGGTTTGTTAAGGCGCTCTCCCCTTCCTCCCGCTGCATGTTTCTGCGCTCAGCTCGCAGGGTTTGTTAAGGCGCTCTCCCCTTCCTCCCGCTGCATGTTTCTGCGCTCAGCTCGCAGGGTTTGTTAAGGCGCTCTCCCCTTCCTCCCGCTGCATGTTTCTGCGCTCGGCTCGCAGGGTTTGTTAAGGCGCTCTCCCCTTCCTCCCGCTGCATGTTTCTGCGCTCGGCTCGCAGGGTTTGTTAAGGCGCTCTCCCCTTCCTCCCGCTGCATGTTTCTGCGCTCAGCTCGCAGGGTTTGTTAAGGCGCTCTCCCCTTCCTCCCGCTGCATGTTTCTGCGCTCAGCTCGCAGGGTTTGTTAAGTCTCTCTCCCCATCCTCCCGCTGCATGTTTCTGCGCTCGGCTCGCAGGGTTTGTTAAGGCGCTCTCCCCTTCCTCCCGCTGCATGTTTCTGCGCTCGGCTCGCAGGGTTTGTTAAGTCTCTCTCCCCATCCTCCCGCTGCATGTTTCTGCGCTCAGCTCGCAGGGTTTGTTAAGGCGCTCTCCCCTTCCTCCCGCTGCATGTTTCTGCGCTCGGCTCGCAGGGTTTGTTAAGGCGCTCTCCCCTTCCTCCCGCTGCATGTTTCTGCGCTCGGCTCGCAGGGTTTGTTAAGTCGCTCTCCCCTTCCTCCCGCTGCATGTTTCTGCGCTCAGCTCGCAGGGTTTGTTAAGGCGCTCTCCCCTTCCTCCCGCTGCATGTTTCTGCGCTCAGCTCGCAGGGTTTGTTAAGGCGCTCTCCCCTTCCTCCCGCTGCATGTTTCTGCGCTCAGCTCGCAGGGTTTGTTAAGGCGCTCTCCCCTTCCTCCCGCTGCATGTTTCTGCGCTCAGCACGCAGGGTTTGTTAAGGCGCTCTCCCCTTCCTCCCGCTGCATGTTTCTGCGCTCAGCTCGCAGGGTTTGTTAAGGCGCTCTCCCCTTCCTCCCGCTGCATGTTTCTGCGCTCAGCTCGCAGGGTTTGTTAAGGCGCTCTCCCCTTCCTCCCGCTGCATGTTTCTGCGCTCAGCTCGCAGGGTTTGTTAAGGCGCTCTCACCTTCCTCCCGCTGCATGTTTCTACGCTCGGCTCGCAGGGTTTGTTAAGGCGCTATCCCCTTCCTCCCGCTGCATGTTTCTGCGCTCAGCTCGCAGGGTTTGTTAAGGCACTCTCCCCTTCCTCCCGCTGCATGTTTCTGCGCTCAGCTCGCAGGGTTTGTTAAGGCGCTCTCCCCTGCCTCCCGCTGCATGTTTCTGCGCTCAGCTCGCAGGGTTTGTTAAGTCTCTCTCCCCATCCTCCCGCTGCATGTTTCTGCGCTCAGCTCGCAGGGTTTGTTAAGGCGCTCTCCCCTTCCTCCCGCTGCATGTTTCTGCGCTCAGCTCGCAGGGTTTGTTAAGGCGCTCTCCCCTTCCTCCCGCTGCATGTTTCTGCGCTCAGCTCGCAGGGTTTGTTAAGGCGCTCTCCCCTTCCTCCCGCTGCATGTTTCTGCGCTCGGCTCGCAGGGTTTGTTAAGGCGCTCTCCCCTTCCTCCCGCTGCATGTTTCTGCGCTCGGCTCGCAGGGTTTGTTAAGGCGCTCTCCCCTTCCTCCCACTGCATGTTTCTGCGCTCAGCTCGCAGGGTTTGTTAAGGCGTTCTCCCCTTCCTCCCGCTGCATGTTTCTGCGCTCAGGACGCAGGGTTTGTTAAGGCGCTCTCCCCTTCCTCCTGCTGCATGTTTCTGCGCTCGGCTCGCAGGGTTTGTTAAGGCGCTCTCCCCTTCCTCCCGCTGCATGTTTCTGCGCTCGGCTCGCAGGGTTTGTTAAGGCGCTCTCCCCTTCCTCCCGCTGCATGTTTCTGCGCTCGGCTCGCAGGGTTTGTTAAGGCGCTCTCCCCTTCCTCCCGCTGCATGTTTCTGCGCTCGGCTCTCAGGGTTTGTTAAGGCGCTCTCCCCTTCCTCCCGCTGCATGTTTCTGCGCTCGGCTCGCAGGGTTTGTTAAGTCGCTCTCCCCTTCCTCCCGCTGCATGTTTCTGCGCTCAGCTCGCAGGGTTTGTTAAGGCGCTCTCCCCTTCCTCCCGCTGCATGTTTCTACGCTCAGCTCGCAGGGTTTGTTAAGGAGCTCTCCCCTTCCTCCCACTGCATGGTTCCGCGCTCGGCTCGCAGGGTTTGTTAAGGCGCTCTCCCCTTCCTCCCGCTGCATGTTTCTGCGCTCAGCTCGCAGGGTTTGTTAAGGCGCTCTCCCCTTCCTCCCGCTGCATGTTTCTGCGCTCGGCTCGCAGGGTTTGTTAAGGCGCTCTCCCCTTCCTCCCGCTGCATGTTTCTGCGCTCGGCTCGCAGGGTTCATTTCCTCAGTGGGTTTCCTGCAACATTACTACACCTGCGGTTAGTCTCTTGAACTGCATTTGAGCTAGTTTTCTTTTAGCATTGGAGTTTAAGCCCTTTACATTAACTGAGAGGATTTTAATCTTAGTGTTTACTGCCCTTTATTAACCTTTTGTTGTGTTCTCTCATTTCTCAGATGATTAGGGCTGAATCTGCTTGGCAGTGTCGGCAGGTGAGCTTGGGAAAACAGGAAAGAAAAACTCAAACATACAATTGGACAAAACAGGGGGGAAATCACGGTGGTACTGTACCTTTAATATCTATCTGGGGGAGAAGAGAGGAGATGGACAGCAGGGCTGCCGACGGGGGGAGAGCAGGCCCCGAGAGGTTACCATGGGAACACGCCACTACACGTATGGACTTTTTACATTTTAAATTAAATTTAAAAATAAGGTTGTTTTTAAAGTAGATTAAGGTCAAGATTATTTTCTGGGGAAACTGAACCCCTTTAAGCATCTTGTAGAGCTAATAGTTTGTTAAACAAGTACAGAACCAGCAACTGTTGTAGGTTTGACAAAAACAACACAGTTATAGTGAGTATAAAAAAATTACAGAAATCCTTTAGAAACAAGCTTTTTGTGGACTTAGTAACATAATAATTTATAACAGGCGTCATTCACTTACTAATTCACCACATTAATGCTCATTCTACACTTTAAATCTAGTGAAAAGGTTTCAATTTCATATATCCCCAAAGGGTACATGTCCCTCTTTTCCAGAGTCAAAAAATATATGTATGTGGCACCCTGCTAGAAATTCCCTTGCCTGCATGTCAGCCTGGTAGCTGCCGGCATTGCCGGGGTTAAGTTCTCACATGTGCGTTGGATACAATTCTGTTTCTATAATGTTGCATTTCGCAGGCACATGTCTGGCCTTGTGCTTCTCTAGAAGTTGCTACAGGGTCACCTGCAGTGGTGGGATTCAGCCGGTTCACACAGGTTCGTGCGAACCTGTTCCTAAAATCCGAATCGGTGCTTAATTCACTCACCTGTGCGGGCGGCGTCTACCAGCATCTCCCGGCATCTTTCCCCTGCAGATCTTCTCAATATTGCCATGCCAGCAGGAACGCCACGTGACCTAACCGTGTCACATGACACCCATTGTTATGACAACGGACGCTAAGTGACGTCACAACGCTACGCGGCGTCGCGTTGTCATGGCAACGTAGCACCATGTGCTGCCGCACGGCCATATTGAGAGGATTTGCTGGAGCATGCTGGGAGACGCCGCCCGCCAAAGATGCTGGGAGGACGTAGCTGAAGGTAAGAACCGGTTACTAATATTTCTTAACCCCACCACTGGCCAAATGTCTAGTGGTGTGACCAAGTGGCAACAGTTAATCTGCCCAGGTACAGGGGCAGAGTGTTGGCCACACCCTGAATATAAAGGTGGGGTCCCACTCTTTTTTTCCTCAGACCTCCAGGGATCCTCAGACTCCAATTTCCCATCCAGGAGGTCTCCAGGCCCTCCTTGTCTGTGCGGCAGGTAAAGCAGCAGAGCACCTTTTATTGTTTTCCACCAGGGACAGTATCCTAATGGTAAGAACAAAAATTCCTCCCGAAGGGGAAGACGCTGGCGCTTCGCTGAGTGCCAACGAGTGCTTGATGCGTTTCAGATGCAGGAAAAGGAAACGGATGCTGGATCACTGTATCAAAAATCGTTTAATGAACATTAGGCAACATAGAACTAAAACGAGTCTTGAGAGGAACCTCTGACGCGTTTCGTGCAATCCGTGCACTTTGTCAAAGTGATCCAGCATCCTTTTCCTGCATGTGGAACGCATCAGCACTCGTTGGCACGCAGTGCAGCGCCAGCTTCTCCCCCCTCGGGAGGAAATGTTGTTCTGATCTGCATGTCGGGCTGAGAGCACGCCGTTACCAGGAGTTGCACACAACGAAGGTCCTGAGTACTGTACCTTATATATGGAACTTTTAGCTTATATATTTATGGTCTAGCTTTAAGGCTGCGCTTATAGAGCCGGCGATATCGCCGTCGTGTCGCGGCAAAACAAATGCATTGTCGCGGGCGCTTATAGTGCACGCGACGACGACAGCGACGGAGCGACAGTGCTACCAGAAATGTGGTAGTCACTGATACATGATTTTTTTCGCCGACGGTCTCCCCTTGCGGCCAATCAGGAGCTTCTCCGTGCCTCTGCCCTCCCCTTTTATGACGTCAGCCAGCGACGTCGCCTAAACTTCAAATACAACTCATCGCAATGGCGACGGGTGACGTCATCGGTCGCGTCGCCGGCTGTATAAGCGCAGCCTAAGGGTTATTGTATTGCTTTATTGATTTAGGGGCTAGGTTCCCCTCTCATACGGGTTTCCTTGACATCCCATATGTTTCAAATACCTTTACATACCCTAAGGTTTGGGCACTAATGACCTTTATCCAGCGGTACCCACATTCATTCACCTGGTTATACCAACACGAGTGCATTCACATAGGATATATTCCCCCGAGGACTTAAGTATATAGTGATCTATATCGCTTTGGATGCTTTTTAGCATAAACTTAGAGCACTGGCTTAGGAGACGGTTCTCCATTTTTGTTCCTAATGATAAGGGCCCAGAGAGGTGCTGTAGACATCTGCTGTAGGTTGCAATCTATTCCCAGGGTTAAGTAGGGACCTGGGGTGGATCTATGCTAGGTTCCATCCCGAAGATTTAAGTAGGGATCAGGGAGGGACTTACACACAATGCAAGAGAGTGGGGATTGATGTCTATACGCTGAAACCCAGTCCTGATTGTGCTGGACTATGCTGCTGATTGTTCTAAATAAACACAAGTTACAGAGTTCCTGGCGCCCTCTCCCCTTCACCAAACTCCCGTACACAAGCTGGCACAAACTTACCATCAACCCTGAGATGTATAAGACTACGATTATACCAGCTCGGGCTGGCCGTGCGCGTGATATGGTGATGTCATAGTTGAGACGCGGCCGACGGCAGGCAGGCAGGAGGCAGCCGGAGGAGACAGGGAAGCGTGGCGGAGGAGACAGGGAGGCGTGGCGGAGGAGACAGGGAAGCTTGGCCGTGAGCGGCTCGACCTCATTGTCTGAACCATTCACGTGACCGTCGCCTGAAGAAAACAAAATCCCAGGTCTCTTGTCTGCCGCCCTGCAGTTCCAGTCTGCGCGCGCGTCGCGCTTGGTAAGTAAACGTTCATTGGATTGTAGCAATTTGATTTTGAGCTGCGCGGCGCCGGCTGCTTTTGGGTATAATCACGGCTGATGTAACCGCTGAGCTACTACACACCTTAGAACAGGACTACACCCTGTCACAACACAGAGACTGCGGTAATCCCTCACATTGTTACATGTACACCCTATCCCTCATGTCTGGGAGGTTGGGGGGGGGGGGGGAGGGTAGAGGTGATACATATATATAAAATGGAGCAGTAGGGCAATAATAAATATTGTAATCTAGTGTGTGTGTGTGTGTGTGTGTGTGTGTGTGTGTGTGTGTGTGTGTGTGTGTGTGTGTGTGTGTGTGTGTGTGTGTGTGTGTGTTGTGATGCCCACACCACGTTGTACATCTTTTAGTCCAAGTTAAAGGTAGGAAATGTTGTACTTCTCTTCCATGGAGCTTGTTTACATGGATTAAATCATCTGCTAACAGGCCCATCGCCCCTTTTAAATCAAAACAACACATAAACATAATACCTATTCCCTTTAGCACTTCTATCTCCCCCCCTTCTCTGGGGAAAACAGTCTCTCCTCATAGCAGCTTTCAGTCTGTCTTTTAAACCACTTCCTTGTTCACTCAGACTAGGCTGATTAACTCCATTAGGCTGCGGCCACACTGCCACTGACCGCGCGGTGCTTGGCGAGGTTACTTCTCGCAATTAAATTTTTACGCCCCTGCTCACACGGTGCGCACACACGCTCACCCACGCTTGGCGCTTACATAAACAAAAAAAGTGACTTTGAACCACGCTCAGCTTGCCTGCAATGCCTCCCCCCCCCCCCATTCTGTGGATGCTTGTGAAATAGCTAGGTCAGCCGGCGCTCATGCTTGGAGAGCTGGTGACATCGCCGCTCTCCAAGCATGAGCGCGGTCAGCGCCAGTGTGGTCGCAGCCTTAGTTAGCAGCTGCTGCTGGCTTCTCTTTGAGGAATTAACTCTCTGTGGACTGGAAAGCACACTTACTGCACTGTTCCAGCCTCTAGGTGACAGGGGACATATCCCTCCTCCCAGCGAAACATTGTCCTGTTAGCGACCTGTGCACTATTCCCATGTACCAGCCTCTTTGTCATCTGACATCCATCTTTTCTTTTTCCTTTTTTCTTCAGGGCAAGTACTAGGCCTTCTGGGCCTGCAGACTGGTCCTTCGCTACCTCTTTATCTTGTGCCAGCCGGAGTCCAGGGTTGAAGTTCTGCCTTTGTTGTGTCCCCTTTTGCAAAGGTTCCCGAGCATCCTGCCGTCTGCCAGCTCTATGCCGCTCTGTGACCCCGATCTGCAAAACCTGAAGATGCATCTCTGTCTTCTTCCTCTTGTGCTCAGAGTCTCCATTACCCTGTAGAAGAGCCATGACCTCGTTGTTCGGCTCATTGCGTTCACTCGCCAGTGGCTGTTAGGTCTTCCCTTGTGAAGACAACAACTCCACATTAGCGGTGATGGCTTTTGGACCTTTCTCCATCAGCGTACCTTCAGTGTTTGGTTCCACACCATTTATCTTCAGTGCTTCAACTTGGGATTCTTGTTAACCCAAAGTGCACCCCATGACGCCTCTCTATTACAGTCCACAGACTGGTAGGCTTGGACCTTTCTGTCTTGACTCTTTAACTTACTTCGTTGGGAGTGTTGCTGGACAATCTGTGAGGTCTTTTTTATCTTACGACACACTTCTGTCCCATTCACGACTGTCTCTTCACAGTGGCTGCCCTTATGACAAGGAATCCACTTTGGGTCCCATGGGCGCTGCAGTATGACTGGATTCTTACTGTGCTACTCCATCGCAACTTGGTCTTCCCATTCCGTGTCTTGTGGAAAGTAGACTGTAGTACTGCAAAGGTATTTCAGTCATGCTTCCTGGAGCGCCTCACTTGCTCAGGCGGTTCAAACTTTGTAATCTTGTTTTTCAATTGAGCGGTGTCCCCAGCTCTCACAGTACCCTTGTCTTCACAGGTATTAGTTTCTGTGGGATACAGACGCTTGGGCCAGTACCTTTTTCTCCATCTTCAGCTGAGAAACCTCCTGCTGGGCAGCAGTAGAGTCCAGCGTAGCGTCCCGCTCAGTCTTCAGAGCCTCAAGCTCCTTGCCCAGGTCATGCTGTTGTTTCTCTGCCATCTTACAGCCAGCACGCTCAGACTCCAGGTCCTTCCTCATGTCTTGAAGCGGTCCTTCTGTATTTCTTTTTCCACTCAGTGCAGCTGCTAGTTCATCTTCTTTGGCGTTGAGTCGCGATTCCACATCTCCTAGCAGACTCAGAGCAAGGCTTAAATCTGTTTCTTTTCCTCTATTTCTGACCTGCAGCTGCCAGTGCTCCTCCCGGACCTTGTCCAGCAGCTTGCGGTTATTGGCCATCTCGGTCTCATAGCGTAGTGTCAGGTCGGCCACCTGACGGATGGACACCTCCTCCCTCTCGGCGAGCTGTATCTTGCACTCTGCAATCTGCGTCTGCATTTCTTCAGTTTGATCCTGCAAGTCCCCTCTCAGGGCCTTCACCTCTTCCTGGTGCTTGCTCTGGGTTTGCATCAGTGTCTCCTTCATCTTTTGGAACTCTGCAGTTTTTGTCGCTAGGATCGCCGCTGCTTCTGTTTTCCAGTCCTCTTTCTCCTTGATGTACTGACTCATGGGGATGGAGCTGCCTCTCTGCTTCTCCAGCTCTTGCTCCAGTTTCTGGACCTTTTCCCGCTACTTCTCATACAGTCACCTGGCATCTAAGCTCCGCCTCCAGCGATGCTCTGGTGACACGCAGCGTGACCTTCAGCTCCTCATACTGCTCTTTAGGGACACACTGGGTACTCCACCGTTCCTGTAGCACTTGTACTTTGTGAGAAGCCTGGAAACGTTCCTTCTGTAGCACTCACCACATGTCCTCAGCATCCGCCTGTTTCACCTTGGCCTCTTGCAGATTCACATGCAGCTCTTGCAATTGGCTCCACAGTTTTTGCTCTACATGGGTGTGCTGTTCCAGGGAGACACGTTCTTTATACAAATATATAATCGCCGCGCTTCTCCATGTAAGGAGCATGCAGCTTGTAAGGTTAAAAACTGTATCTGCCAGCTCTGTTCTTTTCAGGGACTGAACAGGTTAAAATAAATATGTGTCAAGCTTTGTTCTCTCAGAGACCAAATAGTAAAAGTATTCTAGCTGTGGACCAGCTGTCCCAGGATATCTATTACATAAGAAATAAGATTATAAGAAACAAGACCACTAGTCTTGTTTCTTACCCCATTAGTAGTTATTGACCTTTGATCCCTATTTCTACTAATTTAGGCCAGATGGTATATGTCATTTTAGATGTATGATCTATACATGAGAACTTAGTTTGTAACAGATGTATGAAATTGACACACGATGTATTGTCCTTGCCTTTTGTATAAATATTCCTCTGTTAGCATATTAAAATCAGAAGTGATAATTCAGCCGCCTTGTGTGCATTGAATCTTTGCTTCTCCGTGCTCGACTATCATATCTGAGACCAGAAGCATATAGCAGCTGCGTGATGAATCTCCCCGGGTCGAGTAGAAGAAGTTGCCTGCTCTAAGGTCTGGTCAGGAAGACTGAACCTAACAAATGGTGTCAGAAGTGGGATTTGCACAGAAAAAAGGTGAGAAAAACGTATTTTATTGTTTCTCACCGTTTCTCTGCGAATCTAAAGAACCTAAATTTTATAGGGCAGAAGAATCGAGGGTTTGAGTCCCCGATTTATATAACAAAGGGTTGGAGTCCCATTTGTTTAATTGAAACGGGCTGTACTGATATGGTGTCTCAGATATGATGGTAATTTAGGATAAGCTAATAATTGTTTAGGTTAAGATGATATTAAGAATGATAAGACTAACCTTATTGTATGCTTGTTAAGATAAAATTCCTTTATAAATTGTTTATGGGATTATAGGTATACTGTATGAAGAAATGTACTGTAGGATGAGTTAAAATAACCCTTATGGATGAATGCAGTGTGGCATAGGTGTCTCAATTAACTCTCAAGCACAGCAACAAGCTGGGAAGATAAAAGATTTTTTTTTTGTCTGTCTCCCTCTCAAGTTGCCTGCATGTATAAGCTGCTCTAGCCCCCACCTTTTTTCCCCCAATGATTTGTTACACAGGAAAGGCACAGGAATGTGTAGACAGATAGAAAAAGAAAAAAAGAGAGAGACAAGAATTAGAAAGTTGAAATAATAAGAATTTTGTTTTATAGGACGAGTTACAGAGATGGTTTTCTTTTTGTTGAAATGTTGTTAGCCAGTCAGCAGAGCTCTTAGGAGAGAGAAAGATAGAAAAATATAATTTTTCCAATTTAATTTTAAGACATGCAAACCCAAATTATTTGTGCCACATTACCCAAGTATGAGTGTATATTAAGTTGAATTAATAATATTTTCCCGTCTGAATTGAAAAGTTCCGGGAGTCTTATGTATTACAAAATTGAGTGGAAAAACAAGATTATAACAGGTATAGGTTTCTTTTTCCATTAGAATGTTTTTATTACATTTTCAGGCATGAATATGATAAAAAGTTTGATTGTATGTAATCCCTGTGTGTGTGCTTGTAAGAATCTGAGTGAATTCTATCCATATGAAAGTGTTATTTGCATTGAATAATAAGAAAAACGGTTTATTGTATGTATACAAAATTACTATTCAGGGCAAGTGCTTCTAAAATAAGAATATAATTAATTGCTCATGTTGAAATTTAATTTTTAAAAGGTGTACACCCCCACTATAATATAAACTAATTTAAACTGGACATGGGGAAGTTTTGGGTATCTGTGGAGAAAAAGAATAAAGAAAGGATTAATTATTTTTGTAAATAGTTCTGTCACTGGAATAATAAGGATGTTTATCGTACTGGCCAGGCGATTTATTTCCTTAAACAGAATTACAATTCTTTTCCTCTAAATCTCCACAGATAAAATCAGGTGAATATGTTATATAGAAATAACAGGCGAAATATATTCTAGACACAAAGCTAACTAGAAGCTCAGCATTTTAAAATTAGTTTTAAAAGTTAATTATGATATGAAAAAAAAGGATATCTTTATAAATTTAGTCTGCAGGATCAAATTGTTTTGTTTTCCTATTTATTAGAATAGGTGAGAAAATATGTGTCTGTTATTTTTGTAAAAACTGGTTGCATGTGTGAAAGAAGCGTAAAATTCTGTTTGTTTTGTGTCTGCACTCTGCTCTTTTTGTGTATAACCAGTAACTAAAACTGTCCAAAGTATATATTAAGCCTATAATTTTCTGTTAAACAAAGATCCAGTTTTAATTTTTGAATACCAGTAACATTATCGGGCTCTGTGACGAGCTGCATATTTCAAGCTGTCCTAAATTGTATTGCAGTAACCAGTAATTAACCTATTTGTTTTGTTACAAGGTTTTGGCAGGAAGCCCAGAAGTTATTTGAGCTTGTTATATGGCTTGAAATGGAAACAGTTGTACATTGATTAATATAGAGTTCAAATAAACAGAGGACAGTAACCTAGAATGAGCACTCTAAACACCTGGTGGGTGGGTAATGAAGTGGTTAAAACTTAAATCTTTAATATCCGTGTAAAATGATGGGAATTAAAACAGATATTAAATGCTCAGAACCTATAGTATGAGCACAATGTAATGTTCTGGATCACTGATTAACTGCATAGAATCACTAAACTAGTGTCTTGCAGTGCGAACAGTGACGTGGATAAAGTAACCACTAGTCCAATGTAATCAGCACAAAATACTCTAGTGCTGATGTACGTATAAGTGTGCAGACCCTGAAATAGCAGAAAAGCAATGGACAAGGAAAACTGACTCTAGCGAGGTCTGCCAGTATACTAGAGGGTTCTATGTGGAATTATTTTTCTGCAAAGTTGATCAAATATTTAATATTTTATCATTTTTTAACCATCTTTTTCTCTCAAATGTGTCCCACCTTTAAATCTGTGTCTATGAGTTTTTTATGCTACAGGTTGTTCTTTCAGCAAACCAGATGTTATTTGGTGTTCTAAAAGTTTCTGTCAGAAGACTATAGCAGATTATATTTATATTCAGTAGGGGTTTTTTTTTTTTTTTGAGATTTTTAATGTAAATTTTATACCCAAAGGTTTCAGGTTAGTTTTGCTATACGTCAAGCAATTCCATTAAGGTTATGCTTTAAATGCTGTTATCCTTTGTGTAATATTGTTCACATGTAATAAAAGTGAACAAAAGGAGGGTGTTATTGCTGTTATTATTGCTGGCTGCCCCTGAAACCGAATGGCAAGGGCTGAGATTGTCAGCTCTTGGGTATAATATTTTACCTTACTGTGTTGCCTATAATTTTTCCCTTTGATACTGTCCCCCATAGGGGTATAAGCTAGGAACTGTGTATGTGGGATTAACTGTGTAAGACCAGTGGGCTAGTTAATGCATTCTCTGTGTATTCCCTTTGCCTCATGGGACTGCAGCTGTCTGTGCGAGTTTATAAGTGGATTGCCTTGTATGGGTGGCCCCTTATGAGAAATAGCTGCAGAGCAGTCTCCTGGCACATGATAGAAAACGGAGGGGATATTTTGGCCTGTCAGCAAGGTATTCTTAGCTGGTGTCTTAGAGAAGAGAAGGTTTTAGAACCCCACATGATAGGTGCAAATGGTGGAGTGCAAGCTCTTGTGCCTACATGTTGGTTGTATGTGTTTTAAACCTGCAATGCATTGTGTTTGTCCTGTGATTTAAACCCAGGTTGGTGAATTAGCATGTGAATAAGCATTCCAATGCCCCAGCTCAGATATGGAGTGCTTGAAAGTGAACTGACCCTGTTATTTCCTATGTCATGTTCCATTAGCCCTTGAACTGTGAAATTTCTTGTGTGTCAGTTTTAGGGGGATATTTGGGTGGAAATATAATTATTATGGTTGCAGGAGTTAGGGGTCCAAAGTGCTGGTAGTCACTTAATTTTCCCCAGCAAGCAGGCATGATTTGACAGTGCGCAGGGTGAATTACACCAGGGCTTCCCTGTGTCCCCCAGACTTCTGGATTTTGAGCCCAAATCCCCCCAAGTTATTTCCCTAATAAGTATAAGGTCCCCCAAAGTATATTCTCTGTTTCTTGTGTTTCTGTGTGTTTCTGAGGTCCTATCCGAATAAACCGCAATGTATTTTTCTGCCTGTTTTGCTTTGTGATCGATCCCTTAAATATAATGGTGTATTTGGCCTGGCCTACCGTGACAATCAGAAAGAATTTTTCTCATGGGAAAATCAATGGTCACCCCAGGTACATTTTAGATTTAATGTTGTATGATTATGCTCTAAACAGACGATTTTAATCAGCGTCTATTGTGTGAAACTAATGCAATTGTTTGAGTGTCTCATGTCCAGGTGCAGTCCTACTAATTAGATGAAGATAAAGGTGACGCAAAAGCGCTTTTCATCTAAAGTGGAGACGCCCATTCCAGATTCTACCCCGTCAGAGTATTTTCCTGGATCCATGTTACACAAGTGCAACCACAGTCGCTTCAAAATTAAACCTCAATACAGAAGGGAAGGCCTAAAGACACAGTTATTTTCAGTTGGTGTTTTGGGTCACAATAAAACCCGGCACTAACCAAAGAAGGAGAAAAGTTCGTACCAGAAATCCGGACCTCAATATATGAACTTTGAACTTTTTAATAACCTTTTTTACAGGTTTTATTATTTTAATTACAATGTTTATGCTGTTAGGTTTATATAAGTGGTGTTCACATTAAGATGATAGGGTAGTAACAGGAATATTTTGTTTAATAATATGTCTTTTATTTTATTGTCCTGTGTATAGCATATATGCACACCTTCTTGTTATATAATGGAATCCTGGTAAACAAAGCCCACATCTTATGTGCAATGTAACCCAATGTACTATCCATACCCAATAAGTTGCACCCCAGGAACACGAGAGTTATATTTAACCCCTTGGAAAAAGACAAGATGCTATAAGATATTTGTAGAACTATATATATATATAAAAGAAACTGGTTACGAAGGGACTAGAAATACGACTTTGCCCTAGGGAAGTTATTGACTCTGTGATAGAAGGATAGATAAAGTATTATCCTGCAACTAAACCAGGTTATGTTATTTGGGAAAGTGATTTTAGTGTTTAAAGGTAGAGATGAGGGTTGGGATTTGTTGGGACTTGGTGGTTAGATTATTTCGCTGGGAGCGAAGCTAGTGGATGTTTTTGTATGTGTGTTTGTCCTACTCATTACTCTCTATATATGCGTTATGAACAGCAAAACTTTGGTCCAGAAGTGTGTTGCAACCCCCCCACCGATGCTATGTCTCTTTTTGGTGATGAAAATGTCAGCAGTCCCCCAGAAGAAGAGACCAAAAAAGAAATCAACTGGGCCGATACAATGGCCAGATAGGAATCAAGTTATGCACTATGGGACTATTTTTTTTGGTCCAGCAGGACTATGATATGGTTAACCGTTCTTTAAAAAGACTGTCTCTAAAGGATACGAGGGGGCTGAGAAGATTGGATATGAGGAAGGTGGGAAGGGTGTGTGTCAACCACAAGGAAAGGATCACAAGTCATCCATTTTGACCATGGTATCCATTTTGTCTGTTCCGATATTCTGAGTAAATGTAGTATGTAAGATGTATGTGTTGGGCAGTCGCTCCTAGGAAATATTAACCCACACCAACCCCCACTTATGCTCAGAAATAGAATTTAAATAATGTTCCCCCTACCTAAGCAAAGAATACGAAATTGAAAGGCATTAATTATTAAAAGTAGCTCAGTTAAGAGAGTTGCGGGAGGTCTAATACCTTTTTAGAAATGTATGATTTGTATGCAAAAGGGGATTTTTTAGTAGTCAATATAGATGCCGTTTTTTAACGATACTAAAGATGCTATTTTAAGACTCAGTAGCAAATGACAACAAATTAGAGCAATAGTATTGCAAAATTGTATGGCACTAGATTATCTGTTGGCAGCACAAGGAGGGGTTTGTAAGTTAGTAGGTAAAGAATGTTGTGTTTATATTGATGACCAATCAAAAAGTATACATCATGACATGGACACTCTATCAGAAATTCAATCTAGAATGCGAGAGGAACCAAAAGGGTTCGATTGGACATTTGGTCTTGAAAATTGGCTAGGTGCGTTGGGAATGAAAATTCTTTATGGAATCATGGCAATCGCAAGTTTATTACTTTGTGTGTATATGTTAATTCAGATGGCTAAAAGTGTAATCAGCTCTATTTTTGCCAAAAGAAAGCTGCTTCTGCTTCTAGCTCTACAGTTATGTATATGTTTCCCACAATGAGAGCGAGAAATACCAATAGTCTTGGTACTCGTCAACCACCCATATGTTCATCTCTGATTATCAAACGAGATACCTAAAAGAGATAGGTTTCTGCATCCCCATGGTCTCTTAGAGGTTTCTCCCTTGGAGTTTTTCCTCTCCTGAGTGGTGTGTAGAAGAATAAATAGGACTGGTCGATTGAATTGTTCTTCCAGAACAAAAGGAGGGAGTGTAAGGTTAAAAACTGTATCTGCCAGCTCTGTTCTTTTCAGGGACTGAACAGGTTAAAATAAATATGTGTCAAGCTTTGTTCTCTCAGAGACCAAATAGTAAAAGTATTCTAGCTGTGGACCAGCTGTCCCAGGATATCTATTACATAAGAAATAAGATTATAAGAAACAAGACCACTAGTCTTGTTTCTTACCCCATTAGTAGTTATTGACCTTTGATCCCTATTTCTACTAATTTAGGCCAGATGGTATATGTCATTTTAGATGTATGATCTATACATGAGAACTTAGTTTGTAACAGATGTATGAAATTGACACACGATGTATTGTCCTTGCCTTTTGTATAAATATTCCTCTGTTAGCATATTAAAATCAGAAGTGATAATTCAGCCGCCTTGTGTGCATTGAATCTTTGCTTCTCCGAGCTCGACTATCATATCTGAGACCAGAAGCATATAGCAGCTGCGTGATGAATCTCCCCGGGTCGAGTAGAAGAAGTTGCCTGCTCTAAGGTCTGGTCAGGAAGACTGAACCTAACACAGCTGGCGAAGAGATTGGCCATACAAATGTGAAAAACAGACAGTGAATCCCTGCGCTTCTCCCTTTTCGATAGCAATAAATGGGGATAAATATACATATATATATATATGGTGTGAAAATCTATAAGATAAAGGGGACTTTTGGTTACATCCTTTGATCAAATATTGCCAAGCCTGCTAACCATGTCAAGGTAAGTCTCTATAGCAGGTCCCTACGCTAAATGCAAACTAATGTTATGTGAAAGGGTTAATATAACCAAGCATATGCTTATATAACATAGTGCAGTTAAAAACTGGTATATACCAGTACAGATACTCACATGTCTGCAAGTAAAGGGAATTGTGAAACACAGGGACCTTGCTAGGAGATTATATACCTAGAAGAAGGAGGGGCTGGCCTCCCACAGACTGCTCAATAAGCAGTCGCAGGTGATTGGCCAAATATATTAATTACACCATATTAGTGTTGCCCTCTAGGAGCGTGCTGCTAAGGATTAAAATCGGCCTGTTTCACCTTGGCCTCTTGCAGATTCACACGCAGCTCTTGCAACTGGCTCCACAGTTTTTGCTCTACTTGGGTGTGCTGTTCCAGGGAGACGCGTTCTTTATACAGCCTTCTTTCTGCACGCTCCTGTGCTTCTTGCACTTGAAATTTTTATTGGATCAACTGCTGAAAATGGAGACTGTCCTTGTCGCGGGGCCCTGTAGGAGTCATCATCATCGTCACCATCATCCAGCTTGAAGGGACAGTCTTTTGTGGGGTCCAGCTTTTCACACCATAAACCTTTCTGGTGCGGTTTCTTATGCAGGACCATGCCAGGATACCCGTTCCTGAAAAGACATTGTTTTGTGTGGCCAGGCACATTACACATAAAACACATTGTATCCTCCATTTTCTACCTTCAGGTGTATTCTTCACCTTGACCTATTGGAGGCGCTATTTTCTTAATTCTTCATACCCGACGGGGCAGACTTTACACTCAGCACTTGCTTATGGCGTCATCTCTACACAGCACAGCAATCCTTTCATACCCGACGGGGCAGACATTACACTCAGCAAATGCCAGCTGCAATTTTCACTTTCTTCAGAAAAAAAATTTGATTTTCTGCTTGAGTTCAGTGCCTTAACATATCTTCATCTACTGACCTCAGGGTGCTATTGAATCCCCACTTCACACATTCTCTGTGTATGCTGTAAGCACAACTGGCCATACACAGTGGGACACACTTTGCTTGCTTTTCACATCAGTTGGGCAGCCATTTTAAATCCCCACATTTATCTTCAAACCCACAGTTTCCGTTGCTCAGTGCCTTTTGGACTCCAATTCTGATGCCCACACCACGTTGTAGCATCTTTTAGTCCCAGTTATAGGCAGGAAACGTCGTACCTTTCTTACATGGGGTTTATTTACAGGGATTAAATCATATGCTAACAGGCCCACCGTCCTTTTAAATCATAACAACACATAAAAATAACACCTATTCCCTTTAGGGAAAGCTAACTACACCGTAGCTTTTGCTCTCACGAACTGCATGGCCAGCTAAGTTGGTTCCGAAGCCAAAACATGCCCTGGCATATGCATCAATCTACACAGTCTCTGCATACAACAATAAAGTGTTTATGCTTATCTGTCAGTCCTTTGGAGCAGACGTCCCTGCTTCAGCACGGCCTTGTTGTCCTTTCTTCCTAGGGAAACTCAATCCCACGTTGAGCCCTGAGAAACTCCTCTGTAGGTCCTCTGTAACCAGCTTCCGCAGCTTGGGAGCACTTCTATCTCCCCCCCCCCCTTCTCTGGGGAAAGCAGTCTCTCCTCATAGCAGCTTTCAGTCTGTCTTTTAAACCACTTGTTCACTCAGACGAGGCTGATTAACTCCATTAGTTAGCAGTTGCTGCTGGCTTCTCTTTCTGGAATAAACTCTCTGTGGACTGGAAAGCACACTTACTGCATTGTTCCAGCCCCTGGAGGACAGTGATGATATCACAGCGCGTGCGCGCGCGTGTGTGTGCGCGCGTGCGCGTGTATACACACTTAGGGAAAAATATAACGTTTTTAGAGAACCCATACAAAAACAAGTTTCCATCACCATTTCCCCAAAATAGAAGATTGAAATAATTATCACTGAAGTTCAGGTTTAAAAATAGGAGAAAGCAAAAGCAATCTATACAAAAACAGACTTCGTCGAACTGACCCTTTACTGGAAAAATATTCATAGGAAAACACATTATATCCTCCATTTTCTACCTTCAGGTGTATTCTTCACCTTGACCTATTGGAGGCGCTATTTCCTTAATTCTTCATACCCGACGGGGCAGACTTTACACTCAGCACTTGCTTATGGCGTCATCTCTACACAGCACAGCAATTCTTTCAGACCCGACGGGGCAGACATTACACTCAGCAAATGCCAGCTGCAATTTTCACTTTCTTCAGAAAAAAAATTTGATTTTCTGCTTGAGTTCAGTGCCTTAACATATCTTCATCTACTGACCTCAGGGTGCTATTGAATCCCCACTTCACACATTCTCTGTGTATGCTGTAAGCACAACTGGCCATACACAGTGGGACACACTTTGCTTGCTTTTCACATCAGTTGGGCAGCCATTTTAAATCCCCACATTTATCTTCAAACTCACAGTTTCCGTTGCTCAGTGCCTTTTGGACTCCAATTCTGATGCCCACACCACGTTGTAGCATCTTTTAGTCCCAGTTATAGGCAGGAAACGTCGTACCTTTCTTACATGGGGTTTATTTACAGGGATTAAATCATATGCTAACAGGCCCACCGTCCTTTTAAATCATAACAACACATAAAAATAACACCTATTCCCTTTAGGGAAAGCTAACTACACCGTAGCTTTTGCTCTCACGAACTGCATGGCCAGCTAAGTTGGTTCCGAAGCCAAAACATGCCCTGGCATATGCATCAATCTACACAGTCTCTGCATACAACAATAAAGTGTTTATGCTTATCTGTCAGTCCTTTGGAGCAGACGTCCCTGCTTCAGCACGGCCTTGTTGTCCTTTCTTCCTAGGGAAACTCAATCCCACGTTGAGCCCTGAGAAACTCCTCTGTAGGTCCTCTGTAACCAGCTTCCGCAGCTTGGGAGCACTTCTATCTCCCCCCCCCCCCTTCTCTGGGGAAAGCAGTCTCTCCTCATAGCAGCTTTCAGTCTGTCTTTTAAACCACTTGTTCACTCAGACGAGGCTGATTAACTCCATTAGTTAGCAGTTGCTGCTGGCTTCTCTTTCTGGAATTAACTCTCTGTGGACTGGAAAGCACACTTACTGCATTGTTCCAGCCCCTGGAGGACAGTGATGATATCACAGCGCGTGCGCGCGCGTGTGTGTGTGTGCGCGCGTGCGCGTGTATACACACTTAGGGAAAAATATAACGTTTTTAGAGAACCCATACAAAAACAAGTTTCCATCACCATTTCCCCAAAATAGAAGATTGAAATAATTATCACTGAAGTTCAGGTTTAAAAATAGGAGAAAGCAAAAGCAATCTATACAAAAACAGACTTTGTCGAACTGACCCTTTACTGGAAAAATATTCATAGGAAAACACATTGTATCCTCCATTTTCTACCTTCAGGTGTATTCTTCACCTTGACCTATTGGAGGCGCTATTTCCTTAATTCTTCATACCCGACGGGGCAGACTTTACACTCAGCACTTGCTTATGGCGTCATCTCTACACAGCACAGCAATTCTTTCAGACCCGACGGGGCAGACATTACACTCAGCAAATGCCAGCTGCAATTTTCACTTTCTTCAGAAATTTTTTTTGATTTTCTGCTTGAGTTCAGTGCCTTAACATATCTTCATCTACTGACCTCAGGGTGCTATTGAATCCCCACTTCACACATTCTCTGTGTATGCTGTAAGCACAACTGGCCATACACAGTGGGACACACTTTGCTTGCTTTTCACATCAGTTGGGCAGCCATTTTAAATCCCCACATTTATCTTCAAACCCACAGTTTCCGTTGCTCAGTGCCTTTTGGACTCCAATTCTGATGCCCACACCACGTTGTAGCATCTTTTAGTCCCAGTTATAGGCAGGAAACGTCGTACCTTTCTTACATGGGGTTTATTTACAGGGATTAAATCATATGCTAACAGGCCCACCGTCCTTTTAAATTATAACAACACATAAAAATAACACCTATTCCCTTTAGGGAAAGCTAACTACACCGTAGCTTTTGCTCTCACGAACTGCATGGCCAGCTAAGTTGGTTCCGAAGCCAAAACATGCCCTGGCATATGCATCAATCTACACAGTCTCTGCATACAACAATAAAGTGTTTATGCTTATCTGTCAGTCCTTTGGAGCAGACGTCCCTGCTTCAGCACGGCCTTGTTGTCCTTTCTTCCTAGGGAAACTCAATCCCACGTTGAGCCCTGAGAAACTCCTCTGTAGGTCCTCTGTAACCAGCTTCCGCAGCTGGGGAGCACTTCTATCTCCCCTCCCCCCCTTCTCTGGGGAAAGCAGTCTCTCCTCATAGCAGCTTTCAGTCTGTCTTTTAAACCACTTGTTCACTCAGACGAGGCTGATTAACTCCATTAGTTAGCAGTTGCTGCTGGCTTCTCTTTCTGGAATTAACTCTCTGTGGACTGGAAAGCACACTTACTGCATTGTTCCAGCCCCTGGAGGACAGTGATGATATCACAGCGCGTGCGCGCGCGTGTGTGTGTGTGCGCGCGTGCGCGTGTATACACACTTAGGGAAAAATATAACGTTTTCAGAGAACCCATACAAAATCAAGTTTCCATCACCATTTCCCCAAAATAGAAGATTGAAATAATTATCACTGAAGTTCAGGTTTAAAAATAGGAGAAAGCAAAAGCAATCTATACAAAAACAGACTTCGTCGAACTGACCCTTTACTGGAAAAATATTCATAGGAAAACACATTGTATCCTCCATTTTCTACCTTCAGGTGTATTCTTCACCTTGACCTATTGGAGGCGCTATTTCCTTAATTCTTCATACCCGACGGGGCAGACTTTACACTCAGCACTTGCTTATGGCGTCATCTCTACACAGCACAGCAATTCTTTCAGACCCGACAGGGCAGACATTACACTCAGCAAATGCCAGCTGCAATTTTCACTTTCTTCAGAAATTTTTTTTGATTTTCTGCTTGAGTTCAGTGCCTTAACATATCTTCATCTACTGACCTCAGGGTGCTATTGAATCCCCACTTCACACATTCTCTGTGTATGCTGTAAGCACAACTGGCCATACACAGTGTGACACACTTTGCTTGCTTTTCACATCAGTTGGGCAGCCATTTTAAATCCCCACATTTATCTTCAAACCCACAGTTTCCGTTGCTCAGTGCCTTTTGGACTCCAATTCTGATGCCCACACCACGTTGTAGCATCTTTTAGTCCCAGTTATAGGCAGGAAACGTCGTACCTTTCTTACATGGGGTTTATTTACAGGGATTAAATCATATGCTAACAGGCCCACCGTCCTTTTAAATCATAACAACACATAAAAATAACACCTATTCCCTTTAGGGAAAGCTAACTACACCGTAGCTTTTGCTCTCACGAACTGCATGGCCAGCTAAGTTGGTTCCGAAGCCAAAACATGCCCTGGCATATGCATCAATCTACACAGTCTCTGCATACAACAATAAAGTGTTTATGCTTATCTGTCAGTCCTTTGGAGCAGACGTCCCTGCTTCAGCACGGCCTTGTTGTCCTTTCTTCCTAGGGAAACTCAATCCCACGTTGAGCCCTGAGAAACTCCTCTGTAGGTCCTCTGTAACCAGCTTCCGCAGCTTGGGAGCACTTCTATCTCCCCCCCCCCTTCTCTGGGGAAAGCAGTCTCTCCTCATAGCAGCTTTCAGTCTGTCTTTTAAACCACTTGTTCACTCAGACGAGCCTGATTAACTCCATTAGTTAGCAGTTGCTGCTGGCTTCTCTTTCTGGAATAAACTCTCTGTGGACTGGAAAGCACACTTACTGCATTGTTCCAGCCCCTGGAGGACAGTGATGATATCACAGCGCGTGCGCGCGCGTGTGTGTGTGTGCGCGCGTGCGCGTGTATACACACTTAGGGAAAAATATAACGTTTTTAGAGAACCCATACAAAAACAAGTTTCCATCACCATTTCCCCAAAATAGAAGATTGAAATAATTATCACTGAAGTTCAGGTTTAAAAATAGGAGAAAGCAAAAGCAATCTATACAAAAACAGACTTCGTCGAACTGACCCTTTACTGGAAAAATATTCATAGGAAAACACATTGTATCCTCCATTTTCTACCTTCAGGTGTATTCTTCACCTTGACCTATTGGAGGCGCTATTTCCTTAATTCTTCAAACCCGACGGGGCAGACTTTACACTCAGCACTTGCTTATGGCGTCATCTCTACACAGCACAGCAATTCTTTCAGACCCGACGGGGCAGACATTACACTCAGCAAATGCCAGCTGCAATTTTCACTTTCTTCAGAAAAAAAATTTGATTTTCTGCTTGAGTTCAGTGCCTTAACATATCTTCATCTACTGACCTCAGGGTGCTATTGAATCCCCACTTCACACATTCTCTGTGTATGCTGTAAGCACAACTGGCCATACACAGTGGGACACACTTTGCTTGCTTTTCACATCAGTTGGGCAGCCATTTTAAATCCCCACATTTATCTTCAAACCCACAGTTTCCGTTGCTCAGTGCCTTTTGGACTCCAATTCTGATGCCCACACCACGTTGTAGCATCTTTTAGTCCCAGTTATAGGCAGGAAACGTCGTACCTTTCTTACATGGGGTTTATTTACAGGGATTAAATCATATGCTAACAGACCCACCGTCCTTTTAAATTATAACAACACATAAAAATAACACCTATTCCCTTTAGGGAAAGCTAACTACACCGTAGCTTTTGCTCTCACGAACTGCATGGCCAGCTAAGTTGGTTCCGAAGCCAAAACATGCCCTGGCATATGCATCAATCTACACAGTCTCTGCATACAACAATAAAGTGTTTATGCTTATCTGTCAGTCCTTTGGAGCAGACGTCCCTGCTTCAGCACGGCCTTGTTGTCCTTTCTTCCTAGGGAAACTCAATCCCACGTTGAGCCCTGAGAAACTCCTCTGTAGGTCCTCTGTAACCAGCTTCCGCAGCTGGGTAGCACTTCTATCTCCCTCCCCCCCCTTCTCTGGGGAAAGCAGTCTCTCCTCATAGCAGCTTTCAGTCTGTCTTTTAAACCACTTGTTCACTCAGACGAGGCTGATTAACTCCATTAGTTAGCAGTTGCTGCTGGCTTCTCTTTCTGGAATTAACTCTCTGTGGACTGGAAAGCACACTTACTGCATTGTTCCAGCCCATAGAGGACAGTGATGATATCATAGCGTGTGTGTGTGCGCGTGTGTGCGCGCATGCGCGTGTATACACACTTAGGGAAAAATATAACGTTTTTAGAGAACCCATACAAAAACAAGTTTCCATCACCATTTCCCCAAAATAGAAGATTGAAATAATTATCACTGAAGTTCAGGTTTAAAAATAGGAGAAAGCAAAAGCAATCTATACAAAAACAGACTTCGTCGAACTGACCCTTTACTGGAAAAATATTCATAGGAAAACACATTGTATCCTCCATTTTCTACCTTCAGGTGTATTCTTCACCTTGACCTATTGGAGGCGCTATTTCCTTAATTCTTCATACCCGACGGGGCAGACTTTACACTCAGCACTTGCTTATGGCGTCATCTCTACACAGCACAGCAATTCTTTCAGACCCGACGGGGCAGACATTACACTCAGCAAATGCCAGCTGCAATTTTCACTTTCTTCAGAAAAAAAATTTGATTTTCTGCTTGAGTTCAGTGCCTTAACATATCTTCATCTACTGACCTCAGGGTGCTATTGAATCCCCACTTCACACATTCTCTGTGTATGCTGTAAGCACAACTGGCCATACACAGTGGGACACACTTTGCTTGCTTTTCACATCAGTTGGGCAGCCATTTTAAATCCCCACATTTATCTTCAAACCCACAGTTTCCGTTGCTCAGTGCCTTTTGGACTCCAATTCTGATGCCCACACCACGTTGTAGCATCTTTTAGTCCCAGTTATAGGCAGGAAACGTCGTACCTTTCTTACATGGGGTTTATTTACAGGGATTAAATCATATGCTAACAGGCCCGCCGTCCTTTTAAATCATAACAACACATAAAAATAACACCTATTCCCTTTAGGGAAAGCTAACTACACCGTAGCTTTTGCTCTCACGAACTGCATGGCCAGCTAAGTTGGTTCCGAAGCCAAAACATGCCCTGGCATATGCATCAATCTACACAGTCTCTGCATACAACAATAAAGTGTTTATGCTTATCTGTCAGTCCTTTGGAGCAGACGTCCCTGCTTCAGCACGGCCTTGTTGTCCTTTCTTCCTAGGGAAACTCAATCCCACGTTGAGCCCTGAGAAACTCCTCTGTAGGTCCTCTGTAACCAGCTTCCGCAGCTGGGTAGCACTTCTATCTCCCCCCCCCCCCCCCTTCTCTGGGGAAAGCAGTCTCTCCTCATAGCAGCTTTCAGTCTGTCTTTTAAACCACTTGTTCACTCAGACGAGGCTGATTAACTCCATTAGTTAGCAGTTGCTGCTGGCTTCTCTTTCTGGAATTAACTCTCTGTGGACTGGAAAGCACACTTACTGCATTGTTCCAGCCCATAGAGGACAGTGATGATATCATAGCGTGTGTGTGTGCGCGTGTGTGCGCGCATGCGCGTGTATACACATAGGGAAAAATATAACGTTTTTAGAGAACCCATACAAAAACAAGTTTCCATCACCATTTCCCCAAAATAGAAGATTGAAATAATTATCACTGAAGTTCAGGTTTAAAAATAGGAGAAAGCAAAAGCAATCTGTACAAAAACAGACTTCGTCGAACTGACCCTTTACTGGAAAAATATTCATAGGAACAAAGTGAGAATTGGGAGTTCTGTACGGCAGTGGTGTGCGCAAATGTTTCAGTCTGCGCGCCCCGCCTGCTTGCACTCCTGCTGCACGGCACCTCTGCTAACCTGCAGCTGTTAGAGGTGCTACCTGGCACGCCCGGCAGCTAAGGGGTTAACTGAGAAATAGGTTACATATTTGGTATGAGATTCAAATAATTCAGTCCGTTCACAAATGCAAAACACTTAATGGCTCACCTGGGACTTATACGTCCCTATTTATTTAACGAATGTTCCTTTTTGTCCTCCTGACGTGCCTGGATAGTGTCGCATGAAACATCTTTATTGTCTTTCCATTTTACTGACATCACCTACATGAAGGGTTTTTTACTTACTCTCATGTCTATTTTTGAGCTGTGCTGACACTTGACAATATATATAGATATATATATAACAGTTAACGACTTCGTTTCTTCTGGGGGTTGCATTTAAACTACATATATAGTCCTATTCAAGGTCGATATAAATATATCCTGCATTTCAAAAAACAAAGAAAAGTTGCTATAAACTGAGTTTACATTCGTCCTTTTTTTGCACGCAAATCAATTTGCTTTATTTTAGTGTAAATCAGTCTATTGGCTGCATACTCATCCTCTGCATGACCTTGATCATTTAGAAAGTAACCTTGAGACCTCACTCCCACATGCTGTGGTGAGAACACCCTAGATCGGGTCTTCTTTAACCAGCAGAGATTAATATGAATTATCATTATTCTATTTTAAAGATGGGAATTATATTCCCCATTATTATTCCTTTAAACTCATGACATACTGTATCTTCCTCTCAAACAGAATTTATACACATACATATTAATAGCAACGCTAAGAGTAATAATGAGTTTATTTTTAGTTAGCTGTTACCGGGTATGCAGCATTGAACGTATAATTTTACAGTCCTAATTAATTAATGGCATTAATTAGTTCCCAAGGTCATTAGACAGCTGGTTCTCTTACTTCAGATGTTGCTATTACCATGATTCCCCCCTCCCCCTCATTCAAGAGCATTTCAGATATGCAGGTTGTGAGTGTTTTGTGCACATTTCACGCTGTGCACTGTCAGTTTGAGGCGCTTCTCGGCCACATACCCTGACACATTTAGAAACGTGACAGTTAAAATATGTTGTGGTCCTTCTAATCAATTTCAACCATAGACAAATTCATTAGAACATGCTACAGTAGCATTTATTCAGAATAAACGTTTAAGTACAATTTAGCCATACATGTAGTTTAAGCTACGTACATTAATCGGAAGTGTATCACTATTGGGAAGAACGGTTATTGATATTTAGCCCTCAAACTATGGAAATGTTTGTGCCGTTGTACAACATGAGCGATTGTGTAACAAGGGGTTGGAGGAGTGTCACACCGTTATGTCTAGAAAGATATTACAATACTTCCCTCCCCGGTGCTCACCCTCCGCTGATCCCGGCGTCTCAAGGCTGGATCCAAGTGGACATGCAAAAATTAGAATGATGGGATAAGCACACGTACACCTGTGTGGTCTGAGGAAAGGACGTGTCTGTCCTGAAACGTTATGTTTTGCATATACCTGCTCCAAAGCTTTAAATACAAAGTAAGTTTACTTACAGAAAGGCTCCTGTGTGCTTCTTCCATCATTCTAATTTTAACATGAGCAATTCCTTCCAGTTCCTACGAGCTCCAATGTTCGCAGATCTTTACCGAAAAGACTATAGAATATAATAAGTGCAACAAACATATAGTCTGACAATAGGGAATCGGTACCCCCGGGAGTTTACAATCCAAGAGAGAGAACGTTAAATTGATATGAGGTGGTCATAAAAAGCTACAGATGCACCCAGCGGTATTGACAGCCGCGGCGCGCTGCAGCGGGATATACACACTGCGCCCGCGGCGGCGGCCGCCATTGTTTTGAATTAGTTGTGCACGAGATGTGGGGGGGGGGGGTGTGAGGGGGGATCTCTCGCTGTGTATTACGATAACATTGGCTACACGTGTACCTACAAATTTCTACTTTTGCAAACCCTTAAGGACCCAAATGAGTGAAACTCTGAGGCTCTGGAATGAAGAATGATATTTGTATGGAAAAGTGCTATCTTTAAACAATGAACTTCATATGAGGCCACTGAATCATTAAGAGTTGACAAGGCTGCTTCTTCAGCCCTTGGCTAAGCTATTGGGCACTGCTGCCTTGACCACACAGCGTGTCGCTGGCATACGCCAGATGCAGTGAATACCCCATTCCCTCGTCGCTTCTGCAAACAATACTTACTTTGCTCGATAATCCAACGTTTAGGATGCAAACGCTCAAGAGTTGCAGCACCTGCAATAAAGCAATAGTTCATCTATCAAAGAGATTATATTTATTATAAACTGCTGCTTTACATAAATCTTTTACCAACTGCTATGTCAGCCTAATATTGTAATAAATATTGTCATCACACTGGGAACATTAGCGGTGAGTACTGCCAAGTTGCACACACAGGAAAGCTGGCCCGTGGCAGCGCAAGCAGCATGGTTGAATTTATATGGCATGTTTAGAGAACTAGCTTCGTCATTACAATATTTATGGCAGGAACACAAGCCTCAAGCATTTTGGGATTTAGCAGTCTCTGGTTAGTAATATAGTGAAATATTTCTTGTGCTGTTTGTTTCCTTTAATTTACTCATCTAATGTCTGCTGTGTGTGTGTGCATGTGTGCAAATATACATTTATAAAGTGCCCACAGTGTATACAGCGCTTTACAAAAAGTTTGTGTGGGAGTGTATACCAATGGTGTGGGTAGGTGTAGAAATGTAAGAGGGTGTTGCATTACTATTAATGTGTGTAGATACTATGCAGTCCCTATTGGTCTATAGGGATGGAATCACATTGTGTATTTGTATGTGCAGGAGACAGCTGTGTGTGCATTCATATAGGGCAGTATGTATAGACATGGCCTTTAACACTCATGGGTAGAGAGTTCTCTTGTGTCAGGGTAGTGACTCATGAAGCTGCGGTCTCGGCTTAGGCCACCGCTAAGTGTCCCGTACAGTTGCATACATTTGTATTCATGCAACCGTCTCTCTTTCGGTGTTCTAAGATTATCTTTGAGTATGGCCATCTTCATATGGCCAGAGTAAGAGAAATGTTTGCCGACAGGACTGTCTCTTGTTCCGCGTGAGATGCTGTGGCAATGCAGATTAATTCTCTTGTTTAGCCCCTGTCCCGTCTCACCTATGTAGTAGCAGCCCCTGGGCATTTCATGCACATGATGAGGTACACGACATTGCTGGAGGAACAGGTGAACCTTCCTCTGATTTTGTACCCCAGATTCCTGTGTGGTATTGTACTGTTGAATACTTTACTCCTCACCATCATTTTCTTGAGATTATGAGGTTGTCTGTATGATAATAAGGGTGTTTCAGGGAAGACATGTTGCAGTCTTGTATCTTCCTGGAGAATGGGTTGTAGTTCCCTGGCGATCTTGCGTAGGGCTCCTAGTTGTGGGTTATATGTGACCACCAAAGGTACCCTGTCGCTTGTCTCTTTCTGTTTGTATTCATGGAGATCATTTCTTAGTATTCTGGTGGCTTTGTGGATTTGCTGGTCTACAATTCTGCGGTTATATGCACGGTTTATAAAATCCGATCTCAAGGCTGTAATCCGCTGGCCTCTGTCTGCTGTGTCTGAGCATATCCGGTTGTATCGTATGGCTTGACTGTAAATGGTTGCATGCTTAGTGTGTGTAGCGTGGAAGCTGTTGTCCCTCAAATAGCTGGCTCTGTCTGTAGGTTTGCGGTATACAGAAGTCTGTAGTTTGTTTGTTCTTTATAGCAATGGTGGTGTCTAGGAAATATACTTCGTCCGGGGAATGGGTGAGTTTGAGGTTGATGGTCGGTGGAACATATTGAAGTTCTCATAGAACTGTATGAGGTCCTGTTCACCAGAAGTCCAAATCAGGAGAATGTCATCGATGTGCCGAAGGTATGTAAGGGGTTTCAAGTGACAGGTGGAAAGAAAGTCACTTTCCAGTTTTGCGCAGAACAGATTGGCATACAGTGGCACCATCCGAGTGCCCATAGCGGTGCCGGTTATCTGGAGGTACGTGTCATTTCCAAATGTGACGTAGTTATGGGTCAGAATAAATTCGATGCATTTAGTCACTGTCTCTGTGAGTGACTCCTGCTGTCCCAGAAAGTATCTGTAGGCTGAAATCCCATCTTTGTGGGGGATGTTTGTGTTAAGTGACTCTACATCCATGGTTGCTAGTAGTGTTCCTTTTGGCAGGGGGCCAATGGCATTAAGTTTGTTTAGCAGGTCGGTGGTGTCCTGGATATAGCTGGGTGTGTTCCTGACAAGTGATATATGCTAATATTATGTTAGGTTGCATTCTAGTTCTAGAGATTTTAATTAATGCAGCACACATGTGTATAGCTGGGATATCTCCTTTGATTGGCTTCTGGGGGTATTTATACGCTACATGCGTACCCAGAACCCATCCCCTGAAGAAATCAGTTAATCTGAAGAAACGCGTAGGGCTACACGTGTTGCTGCTGAAAGAGGTGTTGTGAGGTGTTGATCACACCGAAGAATTGAGTGAATCTTCTGCCCCACTGAGACGTTCCCTGCCCGGAACAAAACACACTCTGCGTCAGTTGACGGAGGACTGCCTAAGGAGTGACACAGCTGGGAGTTACCTGAAGGCAAAGATCCCGCAAATCATGCCTGCACGCTGGGGAGAATTAGGGGACTACCGGTATCTTTGGCCCCAAAACTCCTGCAAACGAAACAATTGAATTTCTACCCAAATATCCCCCCTAGCAGGCGTGGCAGCGTCAGGCAGCCCACTCCATCGGATTCCTGGAGTCTGGGGATGAAGCAGTATCCTGCTACGAAACGCGCTGGAGCGGTATTTTATATACATTGTGTTCCTGAATCATAGACCGCTGCAGTCTTTTGCAGCATTGTCTGAAAATCAGCTGCTTGGCCTCACCTCTCTGGTCGCGTTCGCCGGCCGGCCCCTCCGATTGATGTCACTGTTCTCAGCTGTGGGATCCCCGAGGCTACCTTCGTGTTAACCCTACGCGTTTCATAACAGAAGTGTCTCTTCTTCAGTGGTGCTGGAAAATGCACGCGATCGGAGAGGCCGAGCAGTTGATTCAGTATGTCCGCAGCACTACCAATACACCAGCCGGGAATCCGTATTATACCGAGACCTCCATGTACTAGGCTTGTGTCTTAGCTACGTCTAGTAAGTAGAATTTCAATTTTACACCTCAATGTAGAAACGAAGAAACTGCCAGCACAATTGTCTGTTTTTTTTAAACCTTATCTGTCTGTCCAACCAAGCTCGTCCTTTTATAGAGTTTTATTAAATAATTTGTTATCATGCAGTTTGGTTGTCAACCATGACATCTACTTCCACTTATTATCAGCATTGCTAAGTACCATTCTCCTGGGATAATGTTCTATTGTGGCATCTTCTCTCTTTTTCCTGTTTCCGATTTCTTATACTCACGACGGCACTGCATGAAGCACAGAGGAATCCCCCACAGCAGAGCTGGCGCCAAAGGATACTCACCTGGATTGATTTGATTTTTTCATTTGTGATATGTACTAACTATCCAAGCGCCATAAAAGTATTGTATTTCTCCAAGTTTCCTATACACAGGGAAACCAGCAAGACTTTTTAGGCTGCTTATGGGCCCAAGTCCTCTTGGACAGTTTAGCTATTTGCTTCCTAACATTGTTTTACATATATATGTGCACACCTTAATCAAGGACACCTGATAGTAACTCTGAAGTATAACTAGCGCTTTACACTAATTTCCACCCCAAACTTTACATACTTAGACTGTAAGCTCTTCGGGGCAGGGACTCCTTTTCCTAATGTTACTTTTATGTCTGAAGCACTTATTCCCACTATGGGTTATATTATTATATCACGTGTGTTACTGCTGTGAGGCGCTGTGTACATAGGTGATGCTATACAGATAAAGATATACATACATACATACCATAGGGTAGTAATAACTGAACTAAATATTATTCAAAAAAAGAAAAATGCACAAATGCGCACAAGGGGTTAAGTAAATGTCATTTATTGATAAAAATTGATAAAAAAATTGATAAAAATACACAAAAATAAACTGAGAGGATCCAACCCCAGTTTATTTTTGTATATTTTTATCAATAAATGACATTTACTTAACCGCTTGTGCTCATTTGTACATTTTTCTTTTTTTGTTTTTCAGGGTGTCCTCCCCCCTTTTTAGGGGGGGATCACCTTGAGGTGTGAGCTTTTGGGGTGACGCTCCATGCACGTGCAGCAAAGGGATTTTCCATAATTCATCACCTGCAGCACGAGCGCTGAACATCCTGTTCTTTCTGCTAAATATTATTCAAACCTGTACCAAGCTGGCCCCTTGGGATTGTAAGTGGAAAATATAGAAACATTGAATAAAATGTTTATGTAATGTAGTTTCTAGGGGTTGTCTGGGCTATATATATATATATATATATATATATATATATAGCTGCATAGTATGGGCCTTATTCTATAACCCTGAAGTGGCTGATTTCAGCGGTTCGGAGCTTCTGGAATAAGACCCTAAGATGGTAAAATAGGCCTAAAACCATCCTGAAAAAGTGGCGCTACTGGACTTGGAGAAATAAGTCATTTTGTGATTAATTGCTCTTTTAAATGCTGATTTGCATGTGAAGCGTTATAAATATAACTGAAATATTGGTAAATATTGGTAAAAAGCCTCGATTTGCTTCAGCGCAGGGGATGTGACTCCAGTGAATGAGGAATGCTGATATTTCCAGGTATTGCCAACTTTTTTCAATTAACAACCTAGTGAATAATGAATCCTGGTCAAAGAGGTGAGAATAAGACATTATATGCTGCTGCCACTGGTTATTTATTGCAAATATTCTGTACATTTGGGAGAACTCTGGCTCACTCTTTAACATGCTCACGGTGCTGTTCCCATGACAACAAGGACAGGACAATGCAGCACAAAATGTAATGCTACAGAGTTATTAAATGGTTACATTTCAATGCTTTTCTTTGCATCCAAGGAATGAGATTATCTGGACACGGTAATCTGCAGCCGGGTGGGGCGCACACGTCACGCGACAAATGTGCATGTTGGGGAGGGTCGCTTTTTGGAAAATGCCATTGGTCTTTATGACGCCTGATATGGACCAACTCTCAACAATATGGTTTCATTCTCTGTTCCCTGAGACACTCCGTTTATTTTTAGTTTAGTAATGTGCTTTACATTTAATAGTAACTTGAGCATAAGGTCAGAATGAGTAACAATAGGAATGTCTGCCCTGTCCTACAAATAGATATATTAGGGCCTATTCTCTTAGCTTCGAAGTTGTCATTGCCGTGTCATTGTGCTGAAGGGGGTACTGGTGTCAGACCCAACAGGATCAGAACCTCACAGCCTCTGCTATTCAGGGCAGCAAATGCAGCATTGAACTAACCCAGCTGCTGTACAGCATCATTGTCACAGCATAGCTTTGAGCTCTGCCACTCACAGCTGTAGCCCCTCCCGCGGCTTCCTTTAAAAGCAGAACGCTTCCACTTCCTGCTTCCCAATTCCATGTTCCTTCTGCACACAAAGAAGCCCACCTGAGAGATATGTGACACGAGAGATATGTGACACCTGAGAGATATGTGACACCTGAGAGATTTGTGACATCTGAGATATGACACCTGAGACACCTGAGAGATATGTGATACCTGAGACACCTGAGAGATATGAGACACCTGAGAGATATGAGACACCTGAGAGATATGGGACACCTGAGAGATATGGGACACCTGAGAGATATGTGACATCTGAGATATGACACCTGAGACACCTGAGAGACATGTGATACCTGAGACACCTGAGAGATATGAGACACCTGAGAGATATGAGACACCTGAGAGATATGTGACACCTGAGAGAGATGTGACACCTGAGAGAGATGTGACACCTGAGAGATATGTGACACCTGAGATAGATGAGCGAGAGAGAGAGAGACTTTGGGCATTCCACACGGTTTTGCACAGCCGGAGTGAATCAACTTCTAAAAAAGTTTTTTTTCTGCATGGTTTGGACATGCGAGAAGGACAAGAATAGGCCCCAATGTCTCGTTGTGAGTAGAAGTTGCGTTGGTGCATACAGTACAGATTTCCCCATGTTATGTCATAACTGTAGAGTCCCAGAACAAATGTTTGACCCGACTGCCGTAGACAGTATTGTAATAAAAAAGATATGTGAGACCTGAGAGATAGGTGACACCTGTGACACATGAGAGATATGTGACACCTGAGAGACATGTGAGACCTGAGAGATATGTGAGACCTGAGAGACATGTGAGACCTGAGAGACATGTGACACCTGAGAGACATGTGAGACCTGAGAGATATGTGAGACCTGAGAGATATGTGAGACCTGAGAGATATGTGAGACCTGAGAGATATGTGAGACCTGAGAGATATGTGAGACCTGAGAGATATGTGACACATGAGAGATATGTGAGACCTGAGAGATATGCGAGACCTGAGAGAATAGGTGACACCTGAGAGAATAGGTGACACCTGAGAGATAGGTGACACCTGAGAGATATGTGAGACCTGAGAGATATGTGAGACCTGAGAGATAGGTGACACCTGAGAGATAGGTGACACCTGAGAGATAGGTGAGACCTGAGAGATACGTGAGACCTGAGAGATACGTGAGACCTGAGAGATACGTGAGACCTGAGAGATACGTGAGACCTGAGAGATACGTGAGACCTGAGAGATACGCGACACCTGAGAGATACGCGACACCTGAGAGATACGCGACACCTGAGAGATACGCGACACCTGAGAGATACGCGACACCTGAGAGATACGCGACACCTGAGAGATACGCGACACCTGAGAGATATGCGACACCTGAGAGATATGCGACACCTGAGACACCTGAGAGATATGCAACACCTCAGAGATATGCGACACCTGAGAGATATGCGACACCTGAGAGATATGTGACACCTGAGAGATAGGTGACACCTTAGAGATAGGTGGCACCTGAGAGATAGGTGAGACCTGAGAGATATGTGAGACCTGAGAGATATGTGAGACCTGAGAGATATGTGAGACCTGAGAGATATGCGACACCTGAGAGATATGCGACACCTGAGAGATATGCGACACCTGAGAGATATGCGACACCTGAGAGATATGCGACACCTGAGAGATATGCGACACCTGAGAGATTTGTGACACCTGAGAGATTTGTGACACCTGAGAGATTTGTGACACCTGAGAGATATGTGAGACCTGAGAGATATGCGACACCTGAAAGATATGCGACACCTGAGAGATATGCGACACCTGAGAGATATGCGACACCTGAGAGATATGCGACACCTGAGAGATATGCGACACCTGAGAGATATGCGACACCTGAGAGATATGCGACACCTGAGAGATATGCGACACCTGAGAGATATGCGACACCTGAGAGATTTGTGACACCTGAGAGATTTGTGACACCTGAGAGATTTGTGACACCTGAGAGATTTGTGACACCTGAGAGATGTGACACCTGAGAGATATGTGACATCTGAGATATGACACCTGAGAGATATGTGATACCTGAGACACCTGAGAGATATGAGACACCTGAGAGATATGAGATACCTGAGAGATATGGGACACCTGAGAGATATGTGACATCTGAGATATGACACCTGAGAGATATGTGATACCTGAGACACCTGAGAGATATGTGACACCTGAGAGATATGTGACACCTGAGAGATATGTGACACCTGAGAGATATGTGACACCTGAGAGAGATGTGACACCTGAGATTGATGTGACACCTGAGAGAGATGTGACACCTGAGAGAGATGTGACACCTGAGAGAGATGTGACACCTGAGAGAGATGTGACACCTGAGAGAGATGAGCGAGAGAGAGAGAGAGACTTTGGGCATTCCACACGGTTTTGCACAGCCGGAGTGAATCCACTTCTAAAAAAGTTTTTTTCTGCATGGTTTGGACATGCGAGAAAGACAAGAATAGGCCCCAATGTCTCGTTGTGAGTAGAAGTTGCGTTGGTGCATACAGTACAGATTTCCCCATGTTATGTCATAACTGTAGAGTCCCAGAACAAATGTTTGACCCGACTGCCGTAGACAGTATTGTAATAAAAAAAAAAGATCTTGATCTATATGCTCTCCAATAGTGATGTGGCATATACTGTCTGTTCAAAAAGTCATTAAACATTGTGTGACTCCATATTATCCTTCTTTGTAGCTTCATGTGTTCCTGTATTATGGGACGAGGAGGTTTCTGGCGCCCACAATATAATATGTTCCTCTTGTGGATTCGTCTGTATAGTTCATCAATTGCGACTCTAAATGCCATAATAAAAAAGACTGAAAATAAAGACATCAGGTATAGGGTTATGCACACGCACACGCACACGGACAGGCTGTACCTCTTCGTAACATCATGGAGATGAATAGAAAATGCTTCACAAACTGCTGCTCATAAAATGCTGGTTTATTAGTTCCAAAATGTGTTCAAATCTGATATCGTTATATTGCATATTGTAATAGTGGCCAGGTGCTCGATTTCAGGAGCCTGAAAAAGAACCCTCCTAAAGGGAAGTTATCCTGAATGTAAACAAAGGCCAATTAATGGAGAAACACTGCTTTCTAACAACAAGGACCCCCCCCCCCCCCACGGGAAGAGACGAGTTGGCGGGTAGAGGTCATACTAATGGGTTCTCTGGGCTATAAGGAGCGCTCGGTGCCCATATAAGAAGGCTGATAAGATGCTGTAACAATGGTTTGTGTGTCCCTATCATACCTAGCATCACTACTAGCATTGTAGTATCACAAGCATCAGGTGGGGACGATTGTAGGCTGTTTTCTATATAACCCAAAGACATAATGGGGTTCAAGTAAAGATGGGGGGGTCTGGATCGGCTGGTTCCTTTGGTCCACGGATTTCAGCAGATTCATCTCAAAAAGGGCGATTTGTGTTTTGCAGATTTTTTGTTATTACCAATACACCCCGTGGATTCCGCAACCCGTGGAAATCCGTCAAATCCTGTGGAATCCATTGGGGGATTCATAAGAATCCGCGGGTTGGATTCTACAGATCCGTCAGCGGGTTGTATCCAATGGTGATGTTTGATGAATCCGCGTGGATTAAAACCGACCAAACCCGTTTGCGGCTTTTACACCGCGAAACGGATTTTGAGTTGAAAATGTGAGAAAATCCGGGAGCCGGATTTGAGAGGATTCGCCCGTCTCTAGTTTCAAACACAAACATATACATGGTTAGTGCTAAAGTGCTGCGGTTTCTTACATGTGACGCACGTGAAGAAAGATGGAAGAAGTCCTCGCAGGCGCTGGGGTTTGGCACTAAAGGAGTATTAAAAATAAAGAATACCCAACACATGCTTTTACAAATTGGGGTGAAGGAAGGAGCGTAACTAACACCCAAGTGTGTGTATGAATGTGTAAAATAGTGCAGTCTCTTTCCACTACAAAGGGCACCTTGTAATTAAGCTCCATTTAGAGACGTCGTTATATTCCAGTAGGTGAAATGTAAGAGGCAGCGCTGCCCACAATGCAGCGGGTATCAGGTTTCTAACAGACAAGGCAGGGACAGGAAGGATGCTATTTTAACAAACCATTCACCAGGCAGGAGGTAATAGAAAAAGAAAGACATTCACACAGCTCCTTCACTAGCTGCTGCTCGGGATCGCCGTGCACTTGGGGAGATCGGTAAGGCAAAATATATACTATTAATTATCAATTACAATGGATCAAATGTGTATGTATTTAGCTTCCAGTTCTGCAGTTAAGGAAACAATTATCTGTGTGTAAGACAATGAATTTGTATTTGTAGAAAATAAATGGAAGGGAAGATATATATATATATATATATATATATATATATATATATATATATATATATATATATATATGTAGAGATATCAGTACCGTGTTAGCCGAGCTTCAATAATCAAAAAAAAAAATTTTTAAAAATTAAAAAAAATAGATGATACTGTTCTGTGGCTAACGAAATGCTTTTATTTGTGCGAGCTTTCGAGATACACTGATCTCTTCTTCTGGCGGTGTTACAATCAATATATATATGATCCTTCTGAACCATTTCTTTTTGCATTCACACACTTCATGGAGGAATGAAATAAATAAATAACAAGAAATTAGCAAGCTACTTAAAATGTTTATAGTACATAAAGTTACCAAAAATGTGGATAACATGACAGACCCGTACGGTATACAGATTTCATTAGATACCATGGCACATACAGTTTGGGTCAGAAGTCATACAGTATCTCACAATTGTGCAAAAACTATGGATAATGTTATTTACATGTGTCTTTTGTGAAAGTCCAAATGGAAACATAAAAAAGAGAATAGCAGCGCTCTGCCAAGGGAGCCACGTTTGTATAAAAATCAAAAAATGTTATTAAATGTTATTCATAAAACGTTTTGATTTTACACACCCGTCTCCCTCGGCAGAGCGCTGCTACTCTCTCGCTGCTACTCTCTCGCTGCTACTCTCTCGCTGCTACTCTCTCTTATTTGTTCCCATTTGGATTCCTTCCTAGCAGCTGGACACGCCACAATCACACATACTGAGGCTCTAGGAGTGGGTAAGATTTCTTATTTCTCAAGTATCTTCAGGAAGAATCGCTATCTGAGATAACTGTGAGTAATACTCTCAGCTCACTATTCACCTCCAATCAGGCCACAGCAAGGGGATTTATCAGTTTTGACTGTTGCCTTCAGGAGGGTATTGTGTTTTTTTCCAAATACTGGATACTCACATATCACATTACCCACTCCATGCAATATGTTTGCTAAACACTGACATTATTTATCATATTCTGGAACTATTGGAGCACCCATCATTCCCTATATGAACTGTCTTTTGTGAAAGACTCAAAAAAAGTCAGCGCACATTTTTTAACATGTTGAGAAACTCAAAGATATATATATATATTTAGCCTAATCAAATGTTACTATTTATTTAATACATGTACAAGTATAAAATGAATTTGAGGCTGATTGGTAAGATCTCTCTTATTAAGGATGTGCCTTAAATAGTCATTAACATTTCAGCTATTTATCCCATTTTCATTTAATTTCACAGCCATACAAACGTTATCACCATGACGGAAAGGTAAGCACCGTTAATATTTATATTCTGAGACATGGCAAGATTTAGAAAGTCAGCATCTGATGCAAGGCGTGGTACCCCGAAACGTCCCGCTGCCCCCCCGCTACCCTGGGTAGCATGCCGCTCTGCATTAAAGGTTCTATTCTCATGATTGCTGTACATCATTTTCGCGTCAAGTGCCTATTTATTTGAATTTCTTTTTTCTGTATTTTGATAATATATTTGGGGGGATTATAACTCAAGTATGTAACTTTCTTTTTTGTGCTTTGAACATTTCATTTTAAAATGAAATTCTGAATACAAAGATGGTTCAGTTTTAGTTACATTCATCCCCAAAGCGATGAACACCTTGTGCCTCGTATCGCATTCTCGCTACGTATTTATGGTAAAAGAGACACAATCAGGTTCTGTCCGGACAAACTTGTAATCAAGTTATTGGTTATCAAAGGTTTTGAAAGAGAAAACTATCTTAGAAACGTCTCCTTACAAATTTAAAGGGATAAGAATTGACAGGTCGGGTTAAACTGAAAGATCAGAAGATCCCAGTATGACATTGGGAATGAACTTGAGATTTAACTCAAAGCAGCAATCCCCGCGGATTGATTTTATGCTATTTATTTATCTGTACATATTATCAATCTGGGAATCTCCCATTATGTGACCTGCTCAGTTCTTTAGTTCTTTATTTTTTTGAAACTCAAATTGTATTGGTATTTCCAAGAAGGTACAACAAATCATGAAGGGAGGGGAGGTTTGTGGGGAGGGAGGGGAGGTTTGTGGGGAGGGAGGGAGGGTGGGGGTATACAGAAATCAAAAAAGGGTGGGGGGGGGAGTACAATCATATTACAGTAATACAGTATTTGATACATTGAATCAACAGTTCCATGCATATAACGGAGGAAGTTATTTTTTTTTTTAAGGATTTCCCCTATTCTTTAGGGCTAACCACCGACAGCCAATAGATTTCTAGGGACATTAAAAAGGCTGTCAACAACTAAAACATTAATGATTGAATAACTGGAAGGACAATGCAATAAGACATTTTTTTATTCCCTAAGAAAGAAATACTGTATCATCATTAGTTTGATCCTTCAGGTTCATGTTTCCTTAAATAAGTTAGGCATATAAAATGCTTATTTCTCTGATTTCTAAGGCAGATGAAAAGCAGAAGAGGGTGCAGAATAGTTAAAAACATTTGCTGGGAAGTATTGATGATTGAATGATTTTCTTATTAACCGTGATTTGTCATAAACCAAATTTTAACTTTTCTTTTGTAACTTTCCCCCCCATATTTCCTCTCGCATAAAGTAATGAGGTAAGTTAAGATTTTCATGTCTAATACCATTTACTATCACAAATAGTCTACAAAGATATAACTCTTATTCTCATTCCTTTCAGGTCAAATCTAAAGTCCCCGCTTCCAGAAGGCTTCTTTTAAAGGTCAGTTGTATTTCTCCACTTTTCCGCTGGAATGAATAGGGAATAGCGTAACGACACGTCAGGGGGTCTCATATTCTCTGGTAACAATTACGTTGTGGCTTAGAAACCAAATGATTTTCCTGTTGCTTAATGTCATTTGACGACTTTATAGAACTTGTTTTAATCAAGAACCTGGCACCAAACTATGAGTACCAGGCCCTGGGAGAAGGTTCCTGGGCCCCATGCATCAGGAGGGAAGCGGGGAAGTGGGTCGCTGTTGTTACATTTGAGGGTTAGTTTAGCTGGTGTTCCTAAACTGGTGGGAGGGTCACAGGGGGGAGGGGGTGGGTGGGTCACAGGGGGGAGGCGTTAGGAGGATCACAGAGGGGAGGAGGTGGAAGTGGGCCGCAGGCTGTGACCGAGAGGTGTGGGGCGGCGAGTGGAGGTGGGCCGCAGTTTATGAGCAAGAGGTGAGGGGAGGTGGGCCGCAGTCTGTGAGCGGGAGGTGTGGGGAGGTGGGCCGCAGTCTGTGAGCGGGAGATGTGGGGAGGTGGGCCGCAGTCTATGAGCGGGAGGTGTGGGGAGGTGGGCCGCAGTCTATGAGCGGGAGGTGTGGGGAGGTGGACTGCAGTCTGTGAGCAGAAGGTGTGGGGAGGTGGGCCGCAGTCTGTGAGCGGGAGGTGTGGGGAGGTGGGCCGCAGTCTGGGAGCGGGAGATGTGGGGAGGTGGGCCGCAGTCTGTGAGCGGGAGGTGTGGGGAGGTGGACTGCAGTCTGTGAGCGGGAGGTGTGGGGAGGTGGGCCGCAGTCTATGAGCGGGAGGTGTGGGGAGGTGGGCCGCAGTCTGTGAGCGGGAGGTGTGGGGAGGTGGGCCGCAGTCTGTGAGGGAGATGTGGGGAGGTGGGCCGCAGTCTGTGAGCGGGAGGTGTGGGGAGGTGGGCCGCAGTCTATGAGCGGGAGGTGTGGGGAGGTGGGCCATAGTCTGTGAGCGGGAGGTGTGGGGAGGTGGGCCGCAGTCTGTGAGCGGGAGGTGTGGGGAGGTGGGCTGCAGTCTGTGAGCGGGAGGTGTGGGGAGGTGGGCTGCAGTCTGTGAGCGGGAGGTGTGGGGAGGTGGGCCGCAGTCTGTGTGGGGAGGTGGGCCGCAGTCTGTGAGCGGGAGGTGTGGGGAGGTGGGCCGCAGTCTGTGAGCGGGAGGTGTGGGGAGGTGGGCCGCAGTCTGTGAGCGGGAGGTGTGGAGAGGTGGGCCGCAGTCTGTGAGCGGGAGGTGTGGGGAGGTGGGCCGCAATCTGTGAGCGGGAGGTGTGGGGAGGTGGGCCGCAGTCTGTGAGCGGGAGGTGTGGGGAGGTGGGCCGCAGTCTGTGAGCGGGAGGTGTGGGGAGGTGGGCCGCAGTCTGTGAGCGGGAGGTGTGGGGAGGTGGGCCGCAGTCTGTGAGCGGGAGGTGTGGGGAGGTGGGCCGCAGTCTGTGAGCGGGAGGTGTGGGGAGGTGGGCCGCAGTCTGTGAGCGGGAGGTGTGGGGAGGTGGGCCGCAGTCTGTGAGCGGGAGGTGTGGGGAGGTGGGCCGCAGTCTGTGAGCGGGAGGTGTGGGGAGGTGGGCCGCAATCTGTGAGCGGGAGGTGTGGGGAGGTGGGCCGCAGTCTGTGAGCGGGAGGTGTGGGGAGGTGGGCCGCAGTCTGTGAGCGGGAGGTGTGGGGAGGTGGGCCGCAGTCTGTGAGCGGGAGGTGTGGGGAGGTGGGCCGCAGTCTGTGAGCGGGAGGTGTGGGGAGGTGGGCCGCAGTCTGTGAGCGGGAGGTGTGGGGAGGTGGGCCGCAGTCTGTGAGCGGGAGGTGTGGGGAGGTGGGCCGCAGTCTGTGAGCGGGAGGTGTGGGGAGGTGGGCCGCAGTCTGTGAGCGGGAGGTGTGGGGAGGTGGGCCGCAGTCTGTGAGCGGGAGGTGTGGGGAGGTGGGCCGCAGTCTGTGAGCGGGAGGTGTGGGGAGGTGGGCCGCAGTCTGTGAGCGGGAGGTGTGGGGAGGTGGGCCGCAGTCTGTGAGCGGGAGGTGTGGGGAGGTGGGCCGCAGTCTGTGAGCGGGAGGTGTGGGGAGGTGGGCCGCAGTCTGTGAGCGGGAGGTGTGGGGAGGTGGGCCGCAGTCTGTGAGCGGGAGGTGTGGGGAGGTGGGCCGCAGTCTGTGAGCGGGAGGTGTGGGGAGGTGGGCCGCAGTCTGTGAGCGGGAGGTGTGGGGAGGTGGGCCGCAGTCTGTGAGCGGGAGGTGTGGGGAGGTGGGCCGCAGTCTGTGAGCGGGAGGTGTGGGGAGGTGGGCCGCAGTCTGTGAGCGGGAGGTGTGGGGAGGTGGGCCGCAGTCTGTGAGCGGGAGGTGTGGGGAGGTGGGCCGCAGTCTGTGAGCGGGAGGTGTGGGGAGGTGGGCCGCAGTCTGTGAGCGGGAGGTGTGGGGAGGTGGGCCGCAGTCTGTGAGCGGGAGGTGTGGGGAGGTGGGCCGCAGTCTGTGAGCGGGAGGTGTGGGGAGGTGGGCCGCAGTCTGTGAGCGGGAGGTGTGGGGAGGTGGGCCGCAGTCTGTGAGCGGGAGGTGTGGGGAGGTGGGCCGCAGTCTGTGAGCGGGAGGTGTGGGGAGGTGGGCCGCAGTCTGTGAGCGGGAGGTGTGGGGAGGTGGGCCGCAGTCTGTGAGCGGGAGGTGTGGGGAGGTGGGCCGCAGTCTGTGAGCGGGAGGTGTGGGGAGGTGGGCCGCAGTCTGTGAGCGGGAGGTGTGGGGAGGTGGGCCGCAGTCTGTGAGCGGGAGGTGTGGGGAGGTGGGCCGCAGTCTGTGAGCGGGAGGTGTGGGGAGGTGGGCCGCAGTCTGTGAGCGGGAGGTGTGGGGAGGTGGGCCGCAGTCTGTGAGCGGGAGGTGTGGGGAGGTGGGCCGCAGTCTGTGAGCGGGAGGTGTGGGGAGGTGGGCCGCAGTCTGTGAGCGGGAGGTGTGGGGAGGTGGGCCGCAGTCTGTGAGCGGGAGGTGTGGGGAGGTGGGCCGCAGTCTGTGAGCGGGAGGTGTGGGGAGGTGGGCCGCAGTCTGTGAGCGGGAGGTGTGGGGAGGTGGGCCGCAGTCTGTGAGCGGGAGGTGTGGGGAGGTGGGCCGCAGTCTGTGAGGGGGAGGTGTGGGGAGGTGGGCCGCAGTCTGTGAGCGGGAGGTGTGGGGAGGTGGGCCGCAGTCTGTGAGCGGGAGGTGTGGGGAGGTGGGCCGCAGTCTGTGAGCGGGAGGTGTGGGGAGGTGGGCCGCAGTCTGTGAGCGGGAGGTGTGGGGAGGTGGGCCGCAGTCTGTGAGCGGGAGGTGTGGGGAGGTGGGCCGCAGTCTGTGAGCGGGAGGTGTGGGGAGGTGGGCCGCAGTCTGTGAGCGGGAGGTGTGGGGAGGTGGGCCGCAGTCTGTGAGCGGGAGGTGTGGGGAGGTGGGCCGCAGTCTGTGAGCGGGAGGTGTGGGGAGGTGGGCCGCAGTCTGTGAGCGGGAGGTGTGGGGAGGTGGGCCGCAGTCTGTGAGCGGGAGGTGTGGGGAGGTGGGCCGCAGTCTGTGAGCGGGAGGTGTGGGGAGGTGGGCCGCAGTCTGTGAGCGGGAGGTGTGGGGAGGTGGGCCGCAGTCTGTGAGGGGGAGGTGTGGGGAGGTGGGCCGCAGTCTGTGAGCGGGAGGTGTGGGGAGGTGGGCCGCAGTCTGTGAGCGGGAGGTGTGGGGAGGTGGGCCGCAGTCTGTGAGCGGGAGGTGTGGGGAGGTGGGCCGCAGTCTGTGAGCGGGAGGTGTGGGGAGGTGGGCCGCAGTCTGTGAGCGGGAGGTGTGGGGAGGTGGGCCGCAGTCTGTGAGCGGGAGTTGTGGGGAGGTGGGCCGCAGTCTGTGAGCGGGAGGTGTGGGGAGGTGGGCCGCAGTCTGTGAGCGGGAGGTGTGGGGAGGTGGGCCGCAGTCTGTGAGCGGGAGGTGTGGGGAGGTGGGCCGCAGTCTGTGAGCGGGAGGTGTGGGGAGGTGGGCCGCAGTCTTTGAGCGAGAGGTGTGGGGACATGAAGAACACACTAATAACTTGTGCTTCCACGGGGACAGGGGCAGCGACATGGGGACAGGGGCAGCGACATGGGGACAGGGGCAGCGACATGGGGACAGGGGGAGCGACATGGGGACAGGGGCAGCGACATGGGGACAGGGGCAGCGACATGGGGACAGGGGCAGCGACATGGGGACAGGGGCAGCGACATGGGGACAGGGGGAGCGACATGGGGACAGGGGGAGCGACATGGGGACAGGGGCAGCGACATGGGGACAGGGGCAGCGACATGGGGACAGGGGGAGCGACATGGGGACAGGGGCAGGGACAGGGGGAGCGACACGGGGACAGGGGCAGCGACATGGGGACAGGGGCAGCGACATGGGGACAGGGGGAGCGACATGGGGACAGGGGGAGCGACATGGGGACAGGGGGAGCGACATGGGGACAGGGGGAGCGACATGGGGACAGGGGCAGCGACATGGGAACAGGGGCAGCGACATAGGGCAGGGGGAGCGACATAGGGCAGGGGGAGCGACATGGGGAGAGGGGGAGCGGCATGGGGACAGGGGGAGGGACATGGGGACAGGGGCAGCGACATGGGGACAGGGGCAGCGACATGGGGACAGGGGCAGCGACATGGGGACAGGGGCAGCGACGTGGGGACAGGGGCAGCGACATGGGGACAGGGGCAGCGACATGGGGACAGGGGCAGCGACATAGGGCAGGGGGAGCGACATAGGGCAGGGGGAGCGACATGGGGAGAGGGGGAGCGGCATGGGGACAGGGGGAGGGACATGGGGACATGGGCAGCGACATGGGGACAGGGGGAGCGACATGGGGACAGGGGGAGCGACATGGGGACAGGGGGAGGGACATGGGGACATGGGCAGCGACATGGGGACAGGGGCAGCGACATGGGGACAGGGGCAGCGACATGGGGACAGGGGCAGCGACATGGGGACAGGGGCAGCGACATGGGGACAGGGGCAGCGACATAGGGCAGGGGGAGCGACATAGGGCAGGGGGAGCGACATGGGGAGAGGGGGAGCGGCATGGGGACAGGGGGAGGGACATGGGGACATGGGCAGCGACATGGGGACAGGGGGAGCGACATGGGGACAGGGGGAGCGACATGGGGACAGGGGCAGCGACATGGGGACAGGGGCAGCGACATAGGGCAGGGGGAGCGACATAGGGCAGGGGGAGCGACATGGGGAGAGGGGGAGCGACATGGGGACAGGGGGAGGGACATGGGGACAGGGGCAGCGACATGGGGACAGGGGCAGCGACATGGGGACAGGGGCAGCGACATAGGGCAGGGGCAGCGACATGGGGACAGGGGCAGCGACGTGGGGACAGGGGCAGCGACATAGGGCAGGGGGAGCGACATGGGGACAGGGGCAGCGACATGGGGACAGGGGGAGCGACATGGGGAGAGGGGGAGCGGCATGGGGACAGGGGCAGCGACATGGGGACATGGGCAGCGACATGGGGACAGGGGCAGCGACATGGGGACAGGGGCAGCGACATGGGGACAGGGGCAGCGACATGGGGACATGGGCAGCGACATGGGGACAGGGGCAGCGACATGGGGACAGGGGCAGCGACATGGGGACATGGGCAGCGACATGGGGACAGGGGGAGCGGCATGGGGACAGGGGCAGCGACATGGGGACATGGGCAGCGACATGGGGACAGGGGAAGCGACATAGGGCAGGGGGAGCGACATGGGGAGAGGGGGAGCGACATGGGGACAGGGGCAGCGACATGGGGACAGGAGCAGCGACATGGGGACAGGGGCAGCGACATGGGGACAGGGGGAGCGACATGGGGACAGGGGGAGCGACATGGGGACAGGGGCAGCGACATGGGGACAGGGGGAGCGACATGGGGACAGGGGGAGCGACATAGGGACAGGGGCAGCGACATGGGGACAGGGGGAGCGACATGGGGACAGGGGGAGCGACATGGGGACAGGGGGAGCGACATGGGGACAGGGGCAGCGACATGGGGACAGGGGGAGCGACATGGGGACAGGGGGAGTGACATGGGGACAGGGGCCGCGACACGGGGACAGGGGCAGCGACACGGGGACAGGGGCAGCGACACGGGGACAGGGGGAGCGACACGGGGACAGGGGCCGCGACACGGGGACAGGGGCAGCGACACGGGGACAGGGGCAGCGACACGGGGACAGGGGCAGCGACATGGGGACAGGGGCAGCGACATGGGGACAGGGGCAGCGACATGGGGACAGGGGCAGCGACATGAGGACAGGGGCAGCGACATGGGGACAGGGGCAGCGACATGGGGACAGGGGCAGCGACATGGGGACAGGGCTGCGACATGAGGACAGGGGCAACGACATGGGGACAGGGGCAGCGACATGGGGACAGGGGCAGCGACATGGGGACAGGGGCTGCGACATGAGGACAGGGGCAGCGACATGGGGACAGGGGCAGCGACATGGGGACAGGGGGAGCGACACGGGGACAGGGGCAGCGACACGGGGACAGGGGCAGCGACACGGAGATAGGGACAGCGACACGGGGACAGGGGGAGCGACACGGGGACAGGGGCCGCGACATGGGGACAGGGGCAGCGACATGGGGACAGGGGCAGCGACATGGGGACAGGGGCAGCGACATGGGGACAGGGGCAGCGACATGGGGACAGGGGCTGCTACATGAGGACAGGGGCAGTAACATGGGGACAGGGGCAGTGACATGGGGACAGGGGCAGCGACATGGGGACAGGGGGAGCGACATGGGGACAGGGGCAGCGACATGGGGACAGGGGCAGCGACATGGGGACAGGGGCAGCGACATGGGGACAGGGGCAGCGACATGGGGACAGGGGCAGCGACATGGGGACAGGGGGAGCGACATGGGGACAGGGGGAGCGACATGGGGACAGGGGCAGCGACATGGGGACAGGGGCAACGACATGGGGACAGGGGGAGCGACATGGGGACAGGGGCAGCGACACGGGGACAGGGGGAGCGACACGGGGACAGGGGCAGCGACACGGGGACAGGGGCAGCGACACGGGGACAGGGGCAGCGACACGGGGACAGGGGCAGCGACACGGGGACAGGGGGAGCGACATGGGGACAGGGGGAGCGACATGGGGACAGGGGGAGTGACATGGGGAGTGACATGGGGACAGTCTCACATGGGGAGCTGAGCCTTGGGAGAGGTTTAATTTTTATGTAACGTCATTGTGTTTCTAATAACATTTGCACAGGTAAGGCCTACACCCCCCCAAAAAAAAATTTCCCCGACTATCTCCCCCTCACTACTCTCACCCCCAATATCCCCCCCACTACTGTCTCCCCCCCACTATCTCCCCCCCTATTTCCCCCCCTCTATCTCACCCAAACTACTGTCTCATCCCCACTATTCCCCCCCCCACTACTGTCTCATCCCCACTATTCCCCCCCTCCACTACTGTCCCTTCCCCACTATTCCCCCCCCACTACTGTCTCATCCCCACTATCCCCCCCCCACTACTGTCTCATCCCCACTATCCCCCCCCCCACTGCTGTCTCATCCCCACTATCTCCCCCCCATTACTGTCTCATCCCCACTATCTCCCCCCCATTACTGTCTCATCCCCACTATCTCCCCCCCATTACTGTCTCACCCCCACTATCTCCCCTTCCTCACTACTGTATCTCCCCCCACTATCACACCTTTATTACTACCCTGATAGGCACTGGGTGGTGTAAGGAGACGCGTGAGTTACAAGCCCCACTCTATTCAGAGATCCTTAAGAAAAGCAATTAGTTGTTTTCAAATAAACAAACATAAGCAGTCAAATCTTCGCTTTTAGCACCGTTAAATTAAAGCCAATAAGAGACTAAATTCTCCCCACAATGTTATTTGTGAAGTTACCAGACATTGCAGCCACACACCTGTGCCCCCTCCTGTGCCCCCTCCTCTGCCCCCTCCTGTGCCCCTCCTGTGCCCCCTCCTGTGCCCCTCCTGTGCCCCTCCTGTGCCCCCTCCTGTGCCCCTCCTGTGCAGCGTAATATACAGCTCTGCACAACAGGATCGCTCTTACATTCTACAAAGTATCCAGCAAATAAAAATACTCATTGAAATAAAAGTTCTCCAGTACACTGTATATTACAGTTTAACATTTCCTTTGTGAGAATTGGTATTCAGAGGGAAGACCCGTTCAGCACTGAATGGGTTACACTTTCTGAAAGCTAAAATATGAAGAGATCTGGAAACACCACATTGCGGAACCGGCCGCGAGATAAAGGGCGTTACTCGGTGTGTGCGTCATGCGATAGCGACACGCCACCAGGGCGTGTCTTATCCGACGGCCCAGAGACTACAACCCTACTGAAATAACAACAACAGCGCCGAAGCAGGAACGCAAACACTGCCGGAGGATTCTCGCTCGCTCTCAGTAACGCGCATGTCATGCCGGATAGGGGGATATTAGCTGCACTTTCTTAGAGACGATATAGCGAGCTATTTCAGAAAGGGAAAACCGGGCAAAATCCCTACAAACCATGTGAATTTCCCGGGTTACCGTGTGTCCATCCACCGGCATGTTTAACGCCTATTGTGCGGATTTACCGCGCGGGTTTGCGTGTGCGGCGCACGGCAACACACGCTGCCCGTGGGGAGCTCCCTATCCTGCCTGGTCACAGGAATTAAACATGCAGGGGGGAGGGGGGGTTCCCAACGCCAGTCCTCAAGACCCCCCAACAGGCCAGGTTTTAAGGATATCCTTGCTGCGGCACAGGTGGATCAGTCAAAGATTGCGCCACCTGTGCTGAAGCAGGAACTGATGGAGCCAACTGTGCTGAAGCAGGGATATCCTGAAAACCTGACCTGCTGGGGGTCTTGAGGACTGGCGTTGGGAACCCCTGACCTCGGCACTTTATACAGTTTCACACATTTATTTTGCCCCTTTTTTGTCGCCCTCCCACTGAGATAATATACATTTTTAACATATGATAATTTCCTCAATATCACTATTATTATTATTATTATTCCCTTACTATGCGTGGTATTAATAGTAAACATGTATATTTTGTACAAATGTTACCATACAGTTTATATAATATATACAATGACATCATGGTAAAATTGTTTAAAGAAAAGAACACACATCTATACATATTGTGTTTGATTTCCTGACATTCACAGCACAAGCCCATTTAATAACATGTCGTGTCACTACACTTAGACACATTGTATTGCACAATAGAATTAGGATTGCATTTACTAGTCTCTGACCGCATGTGATACACGCACACTGCACTTTGCTGTGTATCACAGAACATGCTTCAGCATGTAGCAGCTAACACACATGTGAACCCTCTCCGAAGTCCTTACTGATATCATTATTTCTGCGCAGTTATTCTAATAGAAGCAAATGAAAACCATTCCATAGATTGTGCTCCTCATGGAGCGGTGGTTAGTGAGGGCGGCCTAGCAATGACTTCCCCAAAGTGCAGCGTACTCCAGCGCAATCCGCATTTTACTTGGAAATAAACAAACGGTATTATCGTAAAAAATGTTGGATATTCTTCAAATCCCTTGTCTGCCACAGAGACATTAATTAACATTACGTATTCCTGTTTGGTGTGTTTTTTACGTTTCCAGTTATCTATATTTAACACATTAACTATATCACTGCTGTTTGTTCGCTGATCAGTCTCCTGGTCCCTGCTCCATCCTCTCAGGGTTGGGCTTTGCTATTGGTTCCAGACTCTGAAGAAAAGAAAATGATGTCCGTCTGACTTATCTGCCAATTGCTTCATTAAGCAGTCAGTGTTAATGAGTTTTATCATTACAAAAATATAGATGTTTTGTTAGAATTTGGAAGTAGGGTATAATTCAGTAGTAACAGTATTATTACATTAGCATTACTGTAGGACGGCGATGAGGTTTAAAGTCCAAATCCGAGTGCCGGATCATATTTTTCTTTAATATATTGTTTTTACTTTTCCTTTTAACTTTTGTAAGCCTCTTCAATATGGCCGCCATTGTGAATGCAATATGGCCGCCGTTGTGAATGCAATATGGCCGCCGTTGTGAATGCAATATGGCTGCCATTATTAATTTTCTAAATGCCTCTACTGTAACTCGGGTCACGTTTCTGCAACTGTGAAATTGCTGCAATATTCTTAACTCCTTCAGACATGAGCCCTTAATTAGTCCCTAACGAAAGAAGCATGTGTGATACATTCCATGGAATATGTTATGGATTTTGGGCTTTGACTTTAAAGCCTAGATTTAAAAAGATAATAAATATATCTTAACCTATTAATATTAAAATGTTATGCAAGGTGCTACATGCCAATGTGCTTTTCCACTCCGGCAGCTCCAGCATATGTATCTTAGTGGGACTGCAGCTGTATAATCCCTTGGCTTTGCGATACATTTGCGTGCCCCCTTGCCAGCGATGGCTGGGGAAGCGGTGACATGTGGGACAGCTGGTGTCCCATAGCCCTAAAAAGTCACTTACAAATTGAGGATTGCTGCTTTCTTTCTTGTTCCTATATAAGCACAGCCTTAGATAAGTATGCTACCGCAGCATTTGCATATTATACAACGAGAATATCTTTTTTTAAAACATTATATTTAATAAGGTCTCTCAGCTAAACAACAGTTACAAACCGCGTGCAAGAAACCGCGTGCAAGAAACCGCGTGCAAGAAACTGCACCAAAGAAAAGGATTCCTATTGAAAGCAATGGGAGTTTTCCGTTGATAGATTGGGTGCAATTGTTTAGCTCCAAGTTTGCAATAGTTTTGCACCTGGAAGACTTTACTAAATAGGCCCCAAGTTGTTTTTTATGCTAGAAATGTTAGTTAGCGCAAGTTGTGCGTTCATTAGGAAGTGTCTGCCAAAGTATCAGATTCAACTAGGTCCCCATTTCTAGCAGAATTATCTGACGAACAATGCGGACTGTAACACTGCTTCCCTGGTATATATTATTGATACAGGTGTAACTATAATATGTATAACTGTGCGTGCTGGAATATATTACTGACACAGGTGTAACTATAATATGTATCACTGTGCTTCCCTGGTATATATTACTGATACAGGTGTAACTATAATATGTATAACTGTGCTTCCCTGGAATATATTACTGATACAGGTGTAACTATAATATGTATCACTGTGCTTCCCTGGTATATATTATTGATACAGGTGTACAGTAACTATAATATGTATAACTGTGCGTGCTGGAATATATTACTGACACAGGTGTAACTATAATATGTATCACTGTGCTTCCCTGGTATATATTACTGATACAGGTGTAACTATAATATGTATAACTGTGCTTCCCTGGAATATATTACTGATACAGGTGTAACTATAATATGTATCACTGTGCTTCCCTGGAATATATTACTGATACAGGTGTACAGTAACTATAATATGTATAACTGTGCTTCCCTGGAATATATTACTGATACAGGTGTAACTATAATATGTATCACTGTGCTTCCCTGGAATATATTACTGATACAGGTGTAACTATAATATGTATAACTGTGCTTCCCTGGAATATATTACTGATACAGGTGTAACTATAATATGTATCACTGTGCTTCCCTGGAATATATTACTGATACAGGTGTAACTATAATATGTATAACTGTGCTTCCCTGGAATATATTACTGATACAGGTGTAACTATAATATGTATCACTGTGCTTCCCTGGAATATATTACTGATACAGGTGTAACTATAATATGTATAACTGTGCTTCCCTGGTATATATTACTGATACAGGTGTAACTATAATATGTATAACTGTGCTTCCCTGGAATATATTACTGATACAGGTGTAACTATAATATGTATAACTGTGCGTGCTGGAATATATTACTGACACAGCTGTAACTATAATATGTATCACTGTGCTTCCCTGGAATATATTACTGATACAGGTGTAACTATAATATATATAACTGTGCTTCCCTGGAATATATTACTGTTACAGGTGTAACTATAATATGTATCACTGTGCTTCCCTGGAATATATTACTGATATAGGTGTAACTATAATATGTATCACTGTGCTTCCCTGGAATATATTACTGATACAGGTGTAACTATAATATGTATAACTGTGCTTCCCTGGAATATATTACTGATACAGGTGTAACTATAATATGTATCACTGTGCTTCCCTGGAATATATTACTGACACAGGTGTAACTATAATATCTATCACTGTGCTTCCCTGGAATATATTACTGATACAGGTGTAACTATAATATCTATCACTGTGCTTCCCTGTAATATATTACTGACACAGGTGTAACTATAATATGTATAACTCTGCTTCCCTGGTATATATTACTGATACAGGTGTAACTATAATATGTATCACTGTGCTTCCCTGGTATATATTACTGATACAGGTGTAACTATAATATGTATCACTGTGCTTCCCTGGTATATATTACTGACACAGGTGTAACTATAATATGTATCACTGTGCTTCCCTGGAATATATTACTGTTACAGGTGTAACTATAATATGTATAACTGTGCGTGCTGGAATATATTACTGATACACGTGTAACTATAATATGTATAACTCTGCTTCCCTGTAATATATTACTGACACAGGTGTAACTATAATATGTATAACGGTGCTTCCCTGGAATATATTACTGACACAGGTGTAACTATAATATGTATCACTGTGCTTCCCTGGAATATATTACTGACACAGGTGTAACTATAATATGTATCACTGTGCTTCCCTGGAATATATGACTGACACAGGTGTAACTATAATATGTATAACTGTGCTTCCCTGGAATATATTACTGTTACAGGTGTAACTATAATATGTATCACTGTGCTTCCCTGGAATATATGACTGACACAGGTGTAACTATAATATGTATCACTGTGCTTCCCTGGAATATATTACTGACACAGGTGTAACTATAATATGTATCACTGTGCTTCCCTGGTATATATTACTGTTACAGGTGTAACTATAATATGTATAACTCTGCTTCCCTGTAATATATTACTGACACAGGTGTAACTATAATATGTATAACTGTGCGTGCTGGAATATATTACTGACACAGGTGTAACTATAATATGTATCACTGTGCTTCCCTGGAATATATTACTGACACAGGTGTAACTATAATATGTATCACTGTGCTTCCCTGGAATATATTACTGATACAGGTGTAACTATAATATGTATAACTGTGCACGCTGGAATATATTACTGATACAGGTGTAACTATAATATGTATAACTGTGCTTCCCTGGAATATATTACTGATACAGGTGTAACTATAATATGTATCACTGTGCGTGCTGGAATATATTACTGATACAGGTGTAACTATAATATGTATCACTGTGCGTGCTGGAATATATTACTGATACAGGTGTAACTATAATATGTATAACTGTGCGTGCTGGAATATATTACTGATACAGGTGTAACTATAATATGTATAACTGTGCTTCCCTGGAATATATTACTGACACAGGTGTAACTATAATATGTATAACTGTGCTTCCCTGGAATATATTACTGATACAGGTGTAACTATAATATGTATCACTGTGCGTGCTGGAATATATTACTGATACAGGTGTAACTATAATATGTATCACTGTGCTTCCCTGGTATATATTACTGATACAGGTGTAACTATAATATGTATAACTGTGCTTCCCTGGAATATATTACTGATACAGGTGTAACTATAATATGTATAACTGTGCTTCCCGGGAATATATTACTGACACAGGTGTAACTATAATATGTATCACTGTGCTTCCCTGGAATATATGACTGACACAGGTGTAACTATAATATGTATAACTGTGCTTCCCTGGAATATATTACTGACACAGGTGTAACTATAATATGTATCACTGTGCGTGCTGGAATATATTACTGACACAGGTGTAACTATAATATGTATCACTGTGCTTCCCTGGAATATATTACTGATACACGTGTAACTATAATATGTATAACTGTGCTTCCCTGGAATATATTACTGATACAGGTGTAACTATAATATATATCACTGTGCTTCCCTGGTATATATTACTGATACAGGTGTAACTATAATATGTATCACTGTGCGTGCTGGAATATATTACTGACACAGGTGTAACTATAATATGTATCACTGTGCTTCCCTGGAATATATTACTGATACAGGTGTAACTATAATATGTATCACTGTGCTTCCCTGGAATATATTACTGATACACGTGTAACTATAATATGTATAACTGTGCTTCCCTGGAATATATTACTGATACAGGTGTAACTATAATATATATCACTGTGCTTCCCTGGTATATATTACTGATACAGGTGTAACTATAATATGTATCACTGTGCTTCCCTGGTATATATTACTGATACAGGTGTAACTATAATATGTATAACTGTGCTTCCCTGGAATATATTACTGATACAGGTGTAACTATAATATATATCACTGTGCTTCCCTGGTATATATTACTGTTACAGGTGTAACTATAATATGTATCACTGTGCTTCCCTGGAATATATTACTGATACAGGTGTAACTATAATATGTATAACTGTGCTTCCCTGGAATATATTACTGATACAGGTGTAACTATAATATGTATAACTGTGCTTCCCTGGAATATATTACTGATACAGGTGTAACTATAATATGTATAACTGTGCTTCCCTGGAATATATTACTGATACAGGTGTAACTATAATATATATCACTGTGCTTCCCTGGTATATATTACTGATACAGGTGTAACTATAATATGTATCACTGTGCTTCCCTGGAATATATTACTGACACAGGTGTAACTATAATATGTATAACGGTGCTTCCCTGGTATATATTACTGACACAGGTGTAACTATAATATGTATAACTGTGCTTCCCTGGAATATATTACTGATACAGGTGTAACTATAATATGTATCACTGTGCTTCCCTGGAATATATTACTGATACAGGTGTAACTATAATATGTATCACTGTGCTTCCCTGGAATATATTACTGATACAGGTGTAACTATAATATGTATCACTGTGCTTCCCTGGAATATATTACTGATACAGGTGTAACTATAATATGTATCACTGTGCTTCCCTGGTATATATTACTGATACAGGTGTAACTATAATATGTATAACTGTGCTTCCCTGGAATATATTACTGATACAGGTGTAACTATAATATATATCACTGTGCTTCCCTGGTATATATTACTGATACAGGTGTAACTATAATATGTATCACTGTGCTTCCCTGGTATATATTACTGATACAGGTGTAACTATAATATGTATAATTGTGCTTCCCTGGAATATATTACTGATACAGGTGTAACTATAATATATATCACTGTGCTTCCCTGGTATATATTACTGATACAGGTGTAACTATAATATGTATCACTGTGCTTCCCTGGAATATATTACTGATACAGGTGTAACTATAATATGTATAACTGTGCTTCCCTGGAATATATTACTGATACAGGTGTAACTATAATATGTATAACTGTGCTTCCCTGGAATATATTACTGATACAGGTGTAACTATAATATGTATAACTGTTCTTCCCTGGAATATATTACTGATACAGGTGTAACTATAATATATATCACTGTGCTTCCCTGGTATATATTACTGATACAGGTGTAACTATAATATGTATCACTGTGCTTCCCTGGAATATATTACTGATACAGGTGTAACTATAATATGTATAACTGTGCTTCCCTGGAATATATTACTGATACAGGTGTAACTATAATATGTATAACTGTGCTTCCCTGGTATATATTACTGATACAGGTGTAACTATAATATGTATCACTGTGCTTCCCTGGTATATATTACTGATACAGGTGTAACTATAATATGTATCACTGTGCTTCCCTGGAATATATTACTGACACAGGTGTAACTATAATATGTATAACTGTGCTTCCCTGTAATATATTACTGTTACAGGTGTAACTATAATATGTATAACTGTGCTTCCCTGGTATATATTACTGATACAGGTGTAACTATAATATGTATCACTGTGCTTCCCTGGAATATATTACTGATACAGGTGTAACTATAATATGTATAACTGTGCGTGCTGGAATATATTACTGATACAGGTGTAACTATAATATGTATCACTGTGCTTCCCTGGAATATATTACTGACACAGGTGTAACTATAATATGTATAACTGTGCTTCCCTGTAATATATTACTGTTACAGGTGTAACTATAATATGTATAACTGTGCTTCCCTGGTATATATTACTGATACAGGTGTAACTATAATATGTATCACTGTGCTTCCCTGGAATATATTACTGATACAGGTGTAACTATAATATGTATCACTGTGCGTGCTGGAATATATTACTGATACAGGTGTAACTATAATATGTATCACTGTGCGTGCTGGAATATATTACTGATACAGGTGTAACTATAATATGTATAACTGTGCTTCCCTGGAATATATTACTGACACAGGTGTAACTATAATATGTATAACTGTGCTTCCCTGTAATATATTACTGTTACAGGTGTAACTATAATATGTATAACTGTGCTTCCCTGGTATATATTACTGATACAGGTGTAACTATAATATGTATAACTGTGCTTCCCTGGAATATATTACTGATACAGGTGTAACTATAATATGTATAACTGTGCTTCCCTGGAATATATTACTGATACAGGTGTAACTATAATATGTATCACTGTGCTTCCCTGGAATATATTACTGATACACGTGTAACTATAATATGTATCACTGTGCGTGCTGGAATATTTTACTGATACAGGTGTAACTATAATATGTATCACTGTGCTTCCCTGGAATATATTACTGATACAGGTGTAACTATAATATGTATCACTGTGCGTGCTGGAATATATTACTGATACAGGTGTAACTATAATATGTATCACTGTGCGTGCTGGATTGGTACAATTGTAACAAGATTTCTCTGTGTACATGGTGGTTGCGTTGGAGGGGGGGGGGGGGGGACTTCCCTTTGCCATGTCTGCACGGGACCTGTTTTTTTGTTTGTAATAGAGACTGAGAAAAGTTTCCTATTGGTGAACAGCTGGAAAATACCCGGCCATTCGGCTGAGGCCCGGTGTCGGCGCTGCACGCGCTCCTGGCTGAGGCCCGGTGTCAGCGCTTCACGCGCTCCTGCCAGTGGCGGATTTCCCATTAGGCTGAGGCCCCGGTGTCGGCGCTGCACGCGCTCCTGGCTGAGGCCCCGTGTCGGCGCTGCACGCGCTCCTGGCTGAGGCCCGGTGTCGGCGCTGCACGCGCTCCTGCCAGTGGCGGATTTCCCAATAGGCTGAGGCCCCGGTGTCGGCGCTGCACGCGCTCCTGGCTGAGGCCCGGTGTCGGCGCTGCACGCGCTCCTGGCTGAGGCCCGGTGTCGGCGCTGCACGCGCTCCTGCCAGTGGCGGATTTCCCATTAGGCTGAGGCCCCGGTGTCGGCGCTGCACGCGCTCCTGGCTGAGGCCCGGTGTCGGCGCTGCACGCGCTCCTGCCAGTGGCGGATTTCCCATTAGGCTGAGGCCCGGTGTCGGCGCTGCACGCGCTCCTGGCTGAGGCCCGGTGTCGGCGCTGCACGCGCGCCTGCCAGTGGCGGATTTCCCATTAGGCTGAGGCCCGGTGTCGGCGCTGCACGTGCGCCTGCCAGTGGCGGATTTCCCATTAGGCTGAGGCCCGGTGTCGGCGCTGCACGCGCTCCTGCCAGTGGCGGATTTCCCATTAGGCTGAGGCCCGGTGTCGGCGCTGCACGTTCTCCTGCCAGTGGCGGATTTCCCATTAGGCTGAGGCCCGGTGTCAGCGCTGCACACGCTCCTGGCTGCGGCCCCGTGTCGGCGCTGCACACGCTCCTGGCTGAGGCCCGGTGTCGGCGCTGCACGCGCTCCTGGCTGAGGCCCGGTGTCGGCGCTGCACGCGCTCCTGGCTGAGGCCCGGTGTCGGCGCTGCACGCGCTCCTGGCTGAGGCCCGGTGTCGGCGCTGCACGCGCTCCTGGCTGAGGCCCGGTGTCGGCGCTGCACGCGCTCCTGCCAGTGGTGGATTTCCCATTTGACCCTGACCTAGGGGAGCATAATTTGGCGCTCTCGGGCCTGATGGGAAATCACTGCCCTCCTTCTCCTTTTGAACCATCAAATGACATAATGCGGGTGCGTTACCATGACAACACAATGCCGTGCGACGTGATGCTGTGACGCCCGCTGCGGTTCAGAAGAAGGAGTTGGGCGGCAGTGAGGAGGCGGCCGCAGCATGGAAGTGCCTCGGGGCGGTGACCGTGACCTCATTGCCTTTTAATCCGGTCACCGTCTTCATTACTTCTCATTCTTATTTAACGCCTCAGGTGTCACTTAGCCCGAAAAAACCTACAATGGGGAATATTTATCAAGTCAAAAGTGGGGGACGGGGCAAAAAATATGTATCAAATACAATCCCATGGAAATCAATAAAAGTTCAGTTTGTGGAATCGCATCACTTTGCATATATATATATATATATATATATATATATATATATATATATATATATATATATATATATATCACCTAATACTGAAGAACTAATTTATTCTGCACTGGCCTAACACGGCTATTTTCTGCTTTATATATATATATAGGCCCCATTGTATTCATTTTCTCATCCATATGACTAGTACATTAAAAGGATACACAATTAATGAGGTTAGCCCATGGTGGGTAACTCCAGTCCTCAAGGACCACCAACAGGTCAGGTTTTCAGGATATCCCTGCTTCAGCACAGGTGGCTCAATCAAAGACTGCACCACCTGTGTGGAAGCAGGGATAATCTTGAAAACCTGACCTGTTGGTGCCCCTTGAGGACTGGAGTTGCCCCCCCTTGGGTTCGCCAGAATTATGTCAATATCAAATCATATCAGGTAGATCCCAACATGTGTCCATCTCAGGCTCTAACTCCAACCCCCTGGATATCACCTGTGGTGTCCCGCAAGGCTCTGTTCTGGGCCCCCTACTCTTCTCAGTGTTCATCAATGATTTTCCCACAGCTTGTAAGGGAGCTTCAATACACATGTATGCAGATGACACAATCCTGTATGCACACAGCCATAGCCTCTCTGACCTTCAACACATACTTCAGTCTGACTTTGAGACTCGAAAACTGGATTTCCCAAAACAAACTGTTTTTAAACACTGACAAGACTGTAACAATGGTATTTGGGACCAAGACTACATTTTTAAAGCTTCCAGCGACTGGGCTCCACATTAGAACCAACGCTAACACCACCCTAACACCTGTCACTAGTTTTAAATACCTGGGCATATGGTTTGACTCCCACTTAACATTCGGGATGCACATTGATACCCTGACAACCAAGACCTTTACCAAACTAGGGGTACTTTTCAGGAACAAATCCTCCCTAAGTCTCCTGGTCAGAAAGCATATCGCACAGCAGATGCTAATGCCAATTATTGACTATGGAGACATAGTATATGGCTCGGCACCTCAAACCCACCTTAGCAAACTTGACACCATCTACAACTCAATTTGTCGTTTTGTTCTCCAATGCAACTACAACACACATCACTGCGAAATGCTCAAAGAACTAGATTGGTCATCACTCGAGTCTAGGCGCAAAGTTCACCTTTCCTGTCTTGCCTTCAAATTCTTTCTGGGCAAGCTACCCAGCTACCTGAACAAGCTCCTCACCCCTACCACATGCAGCACTTATCACCTGAGATCAGACTCCAAAAGACTGTTCATGGTCCCAAGGCTCAACAAAGTATCCGGCCGCTCCTCCTTCTCTTACCGTGCACCCCAAAACAGGAACAACCTACCAGAGACTCTCACATCCACCACCAGTCTAAGTTCTTTCAAATCTAAGGCTGTCACACATTTTAATCTGGTCTGTAACTGTTTCATACGCCCATAATACAAATTATCTTTAACTGTGCATGCAATGTCTTGTATATAATGTATACCCTGCACATTATGTAACTGTATTTGTAACCATGTATTATTTGTCTTAATTCTGTGCCCAGGACATACTTGAAAACGAGAGGTAACTCTCAATGTATTACTTCCTGGTAAAATATTTTATAAATAAATAAATAAATAATTGATTTCCTCTGGCAGACTCTTATGCTCGCTAAAGCTTGTGAAGAATTGGAAAAAGAGACGAGAGACACAGAGGAAGAGAAGACGAGGACTCTTTCGGAAAAGGTTCCCCCCTTACAGTACTCGGGACTTTCTACTCAACAATTACAGGTAATGTTTCTCGTCTCTCAGCAGTCTCCAGCATAAAAACATTGTACAACCATCAGTGACGAGTCTGCAATCTCCTTCTAAATGCTGTAGATACGCGTTGGTTACCAATATCTCAAATAAAATTAAATGCTTCCCTGAGGGACGGACACGTGGAGAAACTGTTCAAAGTTCATTCATTTACTTCATTTTAAAACATGCACATACTTCAGCAAACTGGGGAAATGGAAAGAGACGCGTCTCAGCGCCAGTAAGGTCTCTGCTGCTGCAGAAAGCTGGTCTTGTTGTACTTTGTAAATATTGTTTGTGATATTTGTTTTCCAGTAGACCTAAAAACTTTTATTCTTCCTTTTTTAGGAACTATGCAAAAAACTCCATCGGGAAATTGACATTACAGATGAAGAACGTTATGAAATTGAAGAGAAAGTGAAGAAGAATGATCTGGAGGTGAACTAAATGTCTTCTTTTCACGAGCACCATGCAGTAATTGTATTTCAGTGTTGTTAAATTAAAGACGTAACTTCCTAGCAGAGCCTGCGTGGGGGAAGCACGGCTGTAAATAAATGCATTTAGGTGATATCTGATACTTGCCAAAGATTTGTATATTTTAATTTATAAGAAGAAGAATGTTTCTCATAAGTCTTCTGGAAAAGAAAACTCGTTTATTCATGTCAGGAGAAAGCTAAGAAGGTTATTAACGCCAGCAGCACTGAAGAGCGTATTCTGTACATTGGTCCTGGACTAGATATTACATCACATACATAATGGTTTATTAGGAGTGAAACAGCGCTGAAACTGGCCCCCAATTCAATATGGTAAAATGTAGATTAGGAGTGGCCAACTCCAGTCCTCATGGGACACCAACAGGCCAGGTATAAGGGACATCCCTGCTTCAGCACAGTTGTCTCAATCAGTGGCTTAGTCATTCTGACTTAGCCACTGATGGAGTCACCTGTGCTGAAACAGGGATATCATTCAAACCTGACCTGTTGGTGGCCTTTGAGGACTGGAGTTGGCCACTCCTGATATAGGGTAATTCACAGGCAATATACAGTATTACCAAAATAATGCCCCCCTAATGCAGCATGTCTCCTCTTCGCAGCATCTTCAGTAGGTACATGAGCATTTCTGCGGGGTGAAATCCTCCTTTTTAGTCATACTTCTTATAATAAAGACCACCCTGAGTCAATAGGTTGTAGCTCTTTTAAAAAGCAGATATACTTTACTTGTACCCCGATGTTCCTCGTGGCAGGGATAACAAAAACTACCAGTCCAGAGTACTTCCTGGGAATACCTGGTGAGAAACACCCACTGCTTTCTCCAACAGCGTCTAGTGAGTTATTGAAGAACTCACTGAAAAGCAGGTTATCGTTTCTGCTGGTTGTTAATGATTCTGGGTGTGTGCCAGGTTGTACAGACATTATTTACACGTGCTTTAAAGAAAAAAGCAGCCAGACCTCCTGTTATTACTGTAAATATCTCTCTCTTCTGTCCCCCCAGATTCAAAGTTTAAATCTAAAGATTTTTGACCTAAAGGGAAAATTCAAACGGCCAACTCTTCGCCGAGTCCGTATTTCCGCAGATGCGATGCTGAAAGCGCTGCTGGGATCCACTCATAAGGTTTCGTTTGACTTAAAAGCCAACCTAAAATCAGTGAAAAAGGAAGAGGAGAAGGTGAGTCCAGAACTAATAGAAGAGACATGAAGTCACAACCCCCAAAACATTAACGCAATTCCGTTGCGTTTTTATACAGATGCCACGGAACACTGGCTTGTTATTTATGACACAATGCAAACAGGCCGAGTATTTGTGATGGCGATAAAATCCCACAACAAAGCAGCACAATAATACTGAGAGAGCAGGCCTCGGGGTTACACAACGCACACACCTTTAGGGGCAGTCTCTGGTACTTATCGGGTCTTGCATTTGTCCGTTAATGTAATTATTTACCGAGTTCCTTGTGCTTTTTAATGTGATGTTTTCCTTTTATTGTTATTTTGATGTTGGAATCTGGAGATATCAGCCTCCAAAATCACTTAAAACTGACATTTTTAAATAGCTGCTAGTTTCCCATAGAACTTGATTGGATAAAGTTTGAATGATAAATGCTTATTTTAGCATTAAAAATAAATAAAAGAACAGGGTGTAGTATATTTTACTTCAATGTTACAGGGTTGTTGTTACCCCCGATACGCGGTGCTGCCACTTTAAACCAGATATAATGATGGATTCTTTCTCCGTGCTTTCCCCGATACATTCTGCGCCGCGTATAAATCTCGCACCGTGACCAGAAGAGATCAGCTGATTTTAAAAAGCTGGAATATCATGAAATTCCGTTGAAAGCAGTTTTTTTACACAGTTAAACATACAATAAGCGCTCCACCTCCACGTGTGGTTTGTGAACCGCGAAGTTAAGAAATGTTTAATATTAAAGCGTATGGCTCCCTATAGTGCAAATGTAGAAAATGAACATAAATGAACAGAATATGAGAATAATAACTCAAAGAAAGAATTAAATCCATCTCTATATGAGAAACGGAAGCTCAGAGAACTCGACAAGTTCTTCTCAAAAGTTCAAAGTCATTTAGTCCACAGAAAAATAGTTCTCCCAGGTGTAACGTTCTGAGATTATCGAAGGCAAATAAATGCCACAAACCAGTCCTACGAATGCATTAATGGTACAGATATTCCTCGGACAGTCTTCCAAAGAACTCTCACCGTTCTGCAGCGTTCGCCGAGAGAGGCGAGAGCCCCGCGCAATATGTTACCCGCAGAGTCACTGATGGGACCACAATTCCCTACTCGCCCTTGGTACGATGATAATGGGCAGTGGGAAGATCTCAGGTGGCACTTGATGAATCCTTGCCTTGGTAGCTTTGGCCAATGCGTCTCCAGTTGGTGTGGTGGTTACCCACAAATGAAGAAAAGATATATAGTGTAATATAATTAACATTTAAGACCTAGAGTAACACTCACAAGATCCCACGGTCTTTTGCGCTCTTAAAATGTGCGGTCTGCAGCGTGAGAGGCAGAGTCGTGGCGTCCTACAGCTGGGGTTGGCATCTGTCCTCATGGCTGTGCCTCACGCCCTTCTCCCCGATGATGTCACTCCGCCTGCTCCCTCTCTGTACTGCTGTGTCTTTAGTCTCCACCCACTCCACTATTAAAAGCAGTAACTCGGGCTACACTGTTTATTTTTGTTTAATTTCGTTTTTAACCATTGAAACAGCACACTAGTCTTAGGCCCAGATCCACAAAATGGTGCTAACTTTAGCCCACCTTTATTCGAAAAGATGTGCCAAAGCTTAGCATGCTTTTGTGGATGTGAGCTTCAGTTGTTTCTTAGTACAGGGGTGCACAAACTGGGGGGCGTGAGCAAGGAGTGAGAGCAGGCAGGGGGGCGCGGGAGAAGAGTTTGTGCACCCCTGTCTTAGTACATACAATGAAAGGTGTCCCACTTCTCATATATATCGAGGCTTCCACACAGCGATTCCATTGGAAGTACAACATGGATGTTGTAACTTTCTTGCTGCTGAGCTAATCAGTACTGAGCAACACAAGCATCATTCATATGGATATTATTTTAGACTAGACTTTGAAAGGGCATGTATAATTTAGAGTTTATAGTCTCAATTTAGCCTTTTAAACTTGTTATTACAGAAGGTTTTCTCTAATAAAAGTGCACACAGAGTGTGGTAATATGTGTGGGTCAATAGAGGTAATGGGACATGTGTACTGCACTAAGCAGTCTTCTGCTGGAAGAGACCTTACAGCCTCATCAAGACAAAGACTGCTCAGTAAACATGTTGTGAAATAACTACAATATATATATGTTTATTTTTGAAGAAATTCCTTTTTTTTTGGGAAGTTACATTTCCACGTTGTTTCTTCATTTTATCTCCATACGCAGGAGAAAGGCGCTGAAGTTACTGATTGGCGTAAAAACATTGAAGCCATGTCTGGTATGGAGGGCAGGAAGAAGAAGTTTGACACCAGTACTGCGTAGTAATAACGGTAAGACCGCAAAACACTCATATTCGAACGTTCAATACACAAACTTTTCTGAAAATGTTTATTTCTTTCTACAAACTATATTTATATTTGTTTCCGACAATTAACACAAAACTTCTCAGTGGTTTTTCTGTATTTGAGAAATGTGGATTTATTTTATGTTCAAAATTCTGATTTTGCAAAAAAAAAAAAACCTCTACAACAGGAGACAAGGGTTAAGGGTACGTGTAGGGAGCAGTGCAGCGCAACGTGTAGGGAGCAGCGCAGCGCAGCGCAACGTGTATGGAGCAGCGCAGCGCAATGTGTAGGGAGCAGTGCAGCGCAACGTGTAGGGAGCAGTGCAGCGCAACGTGTAGGGAGCAGTGCAGCGCAACGTGTAGGGAGCAGCGCAACGTGTAGGGAGCAGCGCAACGTGTAGGGAGCAGCGCAGCGCAACGTGTAGGGAGCAGCGCAACGTGTAGGGAGCAGCGCAGCGCAATGTGTAGGGAGCAGCGCTGGAATATTCAGGCCCATATTTACGAGTCAGTCCTATGATATGTGTCTTTCAGGGTTGGAAACAGTGTCATGGCACAACATTGCTTATTACATTCGGCCCACAGGTTTTTCTCTTTAGAAACACCAATAGAACATAGTTACTGTAGGTGTCCATGTTTAAATGTGATCTGGATTATTTTTTACATTTTATGGGCGATCGGTATCAAGACGAGACAAAATGTACTTATTCTTATATGTGACACTGAACTCATGGACACCTGGAAGATTTAATGCAAATTAAGAAAAATAAAACTACACAGATTACAGATGCAAACTTTGATACATCCCTGTGTAACATTGTGTTCTGTCGCTCCTCGCTAACGGTTCCAAACAACTTCCTCAAATTGCGCAATGACACAGGCAAAGTTAGGTTGATACAAAGCATCTTCATACACTATTACTACTGGACACAAATACTACATCAAATACTACTAATCAACTTGGTACTAAAATTCCCATATCTCCAAAATGGGCCAAATGGTCCGTTCTCAGACTGGGCGGTCTCCCCTATCAGTAGGGAAATGTCCCCTTTAAAGCAGCCCCCCCTGCCTCCTTCCCCCTTTTATAACCAGGATGGGAAGCAGGGGGTCGCCAGCGCTAATTTCAGCTCCAGGGGCTCCTTGTGTCCCAGATTACCGGTAAAAGTAGCACCGAAACACACAAATGGCACGTGACATGGCCGCTTTTTATTGGCCTGCGTGGCGCCGGAGATTTAAGGCTCTGTTTTATTTCGGTGAAGGAGATGGAAATGTGCTACTTTTACAGACAAGTATCTTGGTAACCAGGGGGTCCGCAGAGCTGAAGACAGCATGATTCAGATTCGGGGACCGCCTGGTTACCATCCTGGTAAAGAAAAGGTGGGAAGTGCTGCTGCTTTAGGGGAAAAGGTGTTTGTGACGAACGTGCACACACGTCCCATTCATTTTATATTTGTCTTGTGTGTGGCTTCTCTTCAACTTAACATGAGGTGAAATACCTCGGGCTAAATAATTATGTTGCTTCAACACCTTTTCATTTAATGCTTAATTTATTGGTGTTTGCTTGATTAGCATAAAATATACTGTAAAATAGTCCCAAAGCATTGCCTATCTGCACGCTCGTCACTGGATTAATGAGAAAAGTACCTATAGAAAGGTATTCATTAAAATGCCATAGTGCCAATCAGGCACTCAGACACGGAGTGCTAGAACTTAACCACACCCTGTGCTGTATTCATTGTACATGGCACAGCTCATCTGCAAATAATCCCATCGAACTGAGAAGAAACAGAATCCCCCAGCTGGCCCGCTACATTATATTATCTTTGGAAATACCGCCTCATATATCACGCCAAACAAAAATTATTCTTTGAATGAAAACACAATGAACTCATGTATCAATGCACAGAAACGCTGGTCTTCCCGCACTGCAGCATCTAGTATTCCAGTTTCATTGGCATCGATGTAAAACAACATAAATGAACAATCTGCTCCAGGGGACGGACATTTTACTAACAAGTTTTATTATACAAGATAATAGTGAAATAAACCGGGGCGCGTTCCCAGAACCTGCTCCGGTTACATCGATACAGAGCGCCGTGTGTCTTACAGCCGCTGCACTTTGTTACAGAGGATCCCATCAGCTCCCACTCCACAGGTCTGCTGGTGGAGAAAATAAACATGAAAAGATTACGCTCAGAGACTCACATGTAACACGTGTGTAACATGTGCTTACACACATAGAGGGAAGTACCTTGATATAGTAAAGAAACACATGAATAAAACTCTCTCTTAGGCCTACAGTAGATGCACTAAATTCAGTTAAGCTACTTAACGTGACATTCACCTAATGTAATATTATTATTATTATTATTAATGCTATATCCACTAAGTACACTAGTGTAATATTATTATTAATGCCGTACCCACTAAGGGCACGTGTAATATTATTATTAATGCCGTACCCACTAAGGACACGTGTAATATTATTATTAATGCCGTATCCACTAAGGACACGTGTAATATTATTATTAATGCCGTATCCACTAAGGACACGTGTAATATTATTATTAATGCTGTACCCACTAAGGACACTAGTGTAATATTATTATTAATGCCGTATCCACTAAGGACACTAATGTAATATTATTATTATTAATGCCGTATCCAGTAAGGACACTAGTGTAATATTATTATTAATGCTGTACTCACTAAGGACACTAGTGTAATATTATTATTAATGCTGTACCCACTAAGGACACTAGTGTAATATTATTATTATTAATGCTGTACCCACTAAGGACACTAGTGTAATATTATTATTATTAATGCTGTACCCACTAAGGACACTAGTGTAATATTATTATCAATGCTGTACTCACTAAGGACACTAGTGTAATATTATTATTAATGCTGTACCCACTAAGGACACTAGTGTAATATTATTATTATTAATGCTGTACCCACTAAGGACACTAGTGTAATATTATTATCAATGCTGTATCCACTAAGGACACTAGTGTAATATTATTATTATTAATGCCGTATCCAGTAAGGACACTAGTGTAATATTATCATTAATGCTGTACCCACTAAGGACACTAGTGTAATATTATTATTATTAATGCCATATCCACTAAGGACACTAGTGTAATATTATTATTATTAATGCCGTATCCACTAAGGACACTATTGTAATATTATTATTATCATTAATGCTGTACCCACTAAGGACACGTGTAATATTATTATTATTAATGACATACCCACTAAGGACACTAGTGTAATATTATTATTAATGCTGTACCCACTAAGGACACTAGTGTAATATTATCTTTCGTTACTTGACATTATTGGAAGATAACGCAGCAGAAGTCTCTATTGTGATTTACTGATGTCAATAGATGTCATTTTTCTCCTTTGTTCCCCAATAAGTTACACAAACGATATTGTTTATATGTGCTATTGGTGAACATAGAGAATTGTATAACATTGATTACTGTTACGAGTGTAGTAACATACTAAATGTGCAGCTATGACCTAAATAGCTTCATTAGTTGCGATTGCATCACTCATTTCTGTAATAATGCACTTTAAACTATTGACATTGTATGGAAGTGCTGCATGTCAAACCGAGCCAGCTGTAGCAGGTGGTAATTAAGCCTGATTTATTTGTGAATCCTTCTCTCACTACAACTAAAGCAATTAGTTGAATCATGTACATATCACATTTCAGCAGGGCAACTTCAGTTTGGCTTCGACCTTGATAATGCAGTGATGTAACATTCAAAAATAGAGCCAATTATCACCAATTTGCTCCATACCGAGAAAAACATAACAACCCTTAGGCTTACGCAATTTATTAATTATAAATCTCACATTTTTATTTCTAACATTTGAGAGCCCCCCCCCCCCCCTTGGCTTGCTGCAAAGTGCAAACTGAAAGGAGAAGTTATTTCAGTTGATAGTCGCCATATAGTGTATAACAATTGCAGAATAACATTCACCGTACATCGAATCTTATACTATATTAGTGAAAGCACTGTATGCCTGTCTGGATGTCCTGTGTCCCTAGGGGAAATCTCATTGGTCCCTTGGCCCGCCCGCTCCCGCATACCTCTCATTGGCCTGAGGCGACACACACACACACACACACAAACACACACAAACACACACACACACACACACACACACACACACACACACACACACACACACACACACACACACACACACACACACTCTGTTGCTTGGCCTCACTCTCCCCTGTCGACCGCAGCTCACCTTCCCCCCCCTCTCCCCTCTCCCGGTGCCCCTCACTCTCTCCCCCACCTCCCCCAAACCCGCACGCTCCGCAACATCCCCAGCCGCACTATCACGTGCGCTCCCGGACGGAGGGGAAGCGCGGCCCGGCCTCCTGCACTCCCCCGGCCTCCTGCACTCCCCCGGGCCTCCTGCGCGCACTATCACATGCGCTCCCGGACGGAGGGGAAGTGCGGGCCGGGCCTCCTGCACTCACCCTCACGTGGCGCGGGTCTCCTGCCCCAGCCTGCCACTCTTGCCCCTCGCCAGCTTCCGAACCCACCTCCTGCCCCAGCCTGATGCCACGGGGATATCCGTGCCAGGAGGGGAACCGTCTGCCGCCAGGAAACACCACCCAGTCAAGGTAAGTCACCCACCGTCTCCCACTCACGCACTGTCACCCAGTTACCCACCGTCTCCCACCCACCCAGTCACCCACACACCCACCCACACACCCACCCAGTCACTCACTCACCCCCTTTCACTCACTCACCCACTTTCCCCCAGTCACCCACTTTCCCCCAGTCACCCACTTTCCCCCAGTCACCCACTTTCCCCCAGTCACCCACTTTCACCCAGTCACACACTTTCACCCAGTCACCCACTTTCACCCACTTTCACCCACCCACTCACTCACCCACTCACTCACCCACCCACTCACTCACCCACCCACCCACCCACCGACCCAAAGTCACCCACCCACCCAGCGACCCAAAGTCACCCACCCACCCAGCGACCCAAAGTCAAACCGACCCAAAGTCACCCACCCACTCAGTCACCGACCCACCCACCCACTCAGTCACCGACCCACCCACCCACCCACTCAGTCAACTCAGTCAACTCAGTCACCCATCCACCCACACACTCAGTCAACTGAGTCACCCACCTAGCTGTCAAGGGGGGGAAGCCCAACCCTGTCGCCCGCCCCCCCAAAATTACATCCCGGGCAACGCCGGGTATATCAGCTAGTATCTTTATATTAATCACTTTATTACAACTAATATGCATTATTAGTGAAGCTTATTTCATGCTGCTTCCTGTGAAATGTGTGCCGTTCAGACACAGGTCCAGAATTATTGCGTCTTTGAAGTTTATTCATTAAAGTGTGAGAATGTATTTTCCAAAACTTTTGGCAAACTCGCTGGGAACCACATCTCACCGTCTCTATTAAAGTTAACGTTATCGCACATCCACACTGTGAGGAAATACATTTTTAAGTAGTTATTTAGCACGGACTTTTTTCAACTCCAGGTGATATGCCAAACTTCGTACAGGCATACCCCGGTTTAAGGACACTCCCTTTAAGTACACTCGCGAGTAAGGACATATCGCCCAATAGGCAAACTGCATCTCACGCATGCGCCTGTCATCACGTCCTGAACAGCAAAACCGGCTCCCTACCTGTACCGAAGCTGTGCGCAAGAGGGGAGACTATAGAGCCTGTTACACATGCGTTATTTACATCAGTTATGCACGTATATGACGATTGCAGTACATGCATCGATAAGTGGGAAAAAGGCAGTGCTTCACTTTAAGTACATTTTTGCTTTACATACATGCTCTGGAACCTTTGCGTACGTTAATGCGGGGTATACCTGTATTTATATGGTATTTAATAAGGTGTAAGATATTGGATTTCGCCGGCGTAGTCTCACAAATCTTTTTCACGTACCCAAGGCCAGTGAGAAGCAGAGCGAGAGACATGGGCTTCTGTTGTTCTTTGCTACGTCAGTTTATGATATTTGGAGGAATTACTAGTAGCGCCTAATACTGGGGTAGTCCGATTTCTATTTATATGTGACCTGTTCTGTGAGATTTGACACCACGAGTTGGGTAGGTTTTTTATTGGTATAATGAGAGGGAGATTAATTAATGACAGAGTCTCTCCCTAACTTCTTGTGACCCTACTATCTCAATGAGATCTTTTTGTATATATTATTGCTACTTAATATGGTGAAAACTCCTGATTTTTATCCCTACAAATTGTCTTCTGTTTTCAGGCTAATTTCGCACTTTAATGAATAGGTCTCATTGTTGTAGCGGAGTGCATGTTGGGTAGGGGAGTAACCCCGGGGTAGGCATCATGATACGTCTCCTAGGTGTTTGGGGCTCCTAGAAAGTTTATTAAAATGAAAAAATATAAGTATTTAAGTGACATAAGAATACTAGACATTACAAGGCGGGCCTGTTAGCATGTAATTGTGATAGTGATTGACGTTTTCATGTATAAGATTGAAATGAATTGTTTATTTCATGTAAATTAATATATTATTTTGACTCCTTTCCTAATGAAGGGTTTCTAGAAGATATGAGACCCACCACCTCTAAAATGTAATATTTAAAGCTTCTTATTCTTTTATCAATAATACGGTATTGTAACAATGCTGACAAAGTCCGCTGCTGTAAGCATAATAGAATTTGCAGGCATAGCGTCCCTGCTCAAAACAATCATATTATCTACATTTTTGTAAATTAAATACATGGAACTTATAGTTATAAGAAGCTAGATTTGTCTTGAACCATTTCTAGACATGGATTTTCCAACCCATTATCCTCTCACCCTGTACCAGTCAAGTTCTGCGGGAGGCATGATTACTTATCATAGTACTTTTAGGAAACTGCAAAATAGTTGTCCAAAATTTTTACATTAAGGAAACTAAAACTGCCAAAGCTTTCACAGAAGAATCTAGCTGTGCCGTGTTTGAGGTGTTTGGCAAAATGTATGTTTTTGAGGGTTCTAGTCTTGCCAAAGCCACCTACAGTTTCCGTGTCCCTGCGTAAGTCATTTTGTCTTCCTGTGCTTTCCCGAGACAGACATTGAGAGAATTAAGTTCATTTTCAAGTATCTTCCCTATTTACAACATGTTCAAATAGAAAAACAATCTGATTCTTGTACCACCAGAACCTTGGGTCTTCCAGCGTACGTATAACCACGTGGGTTTGAGACCCATCTCTTGAATGTAAAAACAACCCTCTTCCCACATCTTCCTGGCTGACAGGACACTTTATAACCACTGACCAGTGGAATGCGTATGTGTTTCACCAACGGCACAATTACTAATAAATATACTGGCTGGGGATTATTTTCACCAGACCCGGGAAATGGCAAATATTTAAGCAGCACTATGACTTTTCAGAACACTGTGATTTTCCTGCTGTTTATAAGTCTAAATAAAGAATTAATTGTGATGTACACATCTCTACTTTAAAGGACACAGAGTATATATGTAACAAGGGGTTTTTGTTGGAAATCATATAGGGAATTTGCATGATCTCCGAAATGTATTTCGCATTCAAAATGTCATTATTCCGTTTTTCTTTGTATTTCAGAGATTACAAGGCACAGATGTTCACGTTTTTGAAGATATGCAATTCTGATTTGTAAAAATAAGTATAAACAATATCACCAAAACTTTATGAATGTTAAAAATATTCTTCATTTGTAGAACCCCTCTTTACATTCTTAATCAAAATCTGTTGGACCTGTTTTGAAGTGGTCACAAAAAATGAAACATGAATAGAATCATCAGCAGGTGTATAATGAGTTGGAATAAAGAAAAGAGCCCGCAGAATAACGAACATGTTTCATGTAGTATGTGTCTTATTTCTGTTACTCATGGTTTTGAGCTGTTGGGTTGGGTTTTATTTGTTTCTCATTTACAATGTTGATTTTGTCAACTGTTCACAGTTTGCATAACAAACATCTTGGGTTTAGAAGGAATCAATATAGGATCTTGTTAGTATAGAGAATAAAGTGAAAACAGTGTAAAAAAGATTAATTGTTAGCGACACGTATCACTGTACATGTATAAACACTTCTTTATGTAAGTGTGTAGTTGTAATTCCAAAATTGTTTAAGATCTGGATACACATAGGAAATAAGAGCCACAGTATTTTGTTGATGATGCCTTTAGCGACCTACAGTACATTATTAGAGTTCTTCATAGATGAAATGATAGTGTACAGATCTTTCGAAACATCATAAGTTTCCTTTTCAATTGTCCTGTTGAGATCTGGGGAAACTGCCACTAGCCCAACTAATATTGTGGTACTCCCTTTCCAAGGGGCCACAGGTGAGACTGGCGTGGAGGCGCTATATTATCCCTCCGAGGCGAAGCCAGATCACAGGGCGGGCTAAATGCGGACCAGAACGTACTTGGACCTAAGAGGACTGCACGGGGGGTTTTGCGGTTTCATTAGAAAATATGTTTTTGGAAACTCAGGTATCATGTCCTAAGTCCATACAAATACTATTGCAGGGCGTACATTTTTCCAATAAACTAGCCGCTTTGTATTATATAAATACCTAATTAGAGAATAACATTTAATAACTTTTTTGAGATCATGAGGGAAATAATATGGAAAGAAATAACAATAAAATGTCCCCCATCATCAATTTTTTCCAAGACTCCCCTTGTAATATTCCACCGGGGAACCGCTGGTTATTTTGTACAGTTATCAGATAAAGCAAAATAATAACAGACGTTTTCATTATCTGAATAAAGCCGTGCAGGGAAGCGCTCGTTATGTACAAAGTATAAAGTGGCTCTCAAACTGTGGCCCCTGGAAACATTTATTAGTGGCCCCTGGAAACATTTATTGGTGGCCCCTGATGCTGCTGTTGAACGCTCCTCTTGCACGATATGCAGGTTCAGTATTTGTAACATACTGTATACCCAATAAAAGTTCCCCCTGTGAGCACATTCACACGTCTCAGACAGATCTGCAGCCCTGCTCTTCCCTATTATCTCTTAGCATACAGTGCTTCCACTGCAGCCAGGGATTCTGGGAAATGACACTCCGAGCTTACAGTTTCCTTGACATGGTGATGTGGCTTCACAGTACAGAAGTCTTTATCAGGCACTTAACAGTAAGGGGGTCATGCACTAAGCAGTGATAAGTGCTTTTAAGTGAGATAAAAAGCCATTATAGCGTGATACTGCAGTGTTATCACTGCTTTGTGAATCTCACAACAGGCAGTATCACGCTATAAAGGCATGTATCTCACTTAAAAGCACTTATCACTGCTTTGTGCATAGCACCCAGAAAACCCACTTATCACTGCTTAGTGCATGACCCCCTAAAAGTGCACAGAAATGTGTAGTACAGGCATACCCTGGTTTAAGGACACTCATCTTAAGTACACTCACAAGTAAGGACATATCGCCCAATAGGTAAACGGCAGCTCACGCATGCGCCTGTCAGCACGTCCTGAACAGCAACACCGGCTCCCTACCTGTACCGAAGCTGTGCGCAACCGGGGAGACTATAGAGCCTGTTACACATGTGTTATTTACATCAGTTATGCATGTATATGACGATTGCAGTACAGTACATGCATCGATAAGTGGGGAAAAAGGGAGTGCTTCACTTTAAGTACATGTTCACTTTACATACATGCTCCGGTCCCATTGCGTACGTTAATGCGGGGTATGCCTGTAGGTAACTGGATGTGAATGGCAGGTGCATCAGAAGACCTCACCCGCCAACTGCCCTGTATCTATTAAAACCAGCTGTACTAATTACATCTATTTCTGCCAGTGGTTGAATCTCAGAACCTTCAGCTGATGAAAGCAACTGGAGATTGATGATTGAGCTGGCATGGATCAGCTGTTTAGGGGGAATGTAACAGCACTTTTGGTGTGTGTTTATATAAGTAAATAGCACACATATTTTATTAGTAATATAATATGTGCATACAGTAAGTTGCATGTGCTACAGTGGATGTATCACTTGATTTGAAGCTTCTTTATCCCCCACTGACATAACAAATAAGTCAGACCTCATGGAAGGTCTAAAAGACACATGGATCGGAACCAACAATTGTTCGAAAAAGATATAACAAGTACTCTTATGCCTAGATAATAAACATAACCCACAGCAGGTGCTGCCGCCTAATAGCGCACAATAGTATCTAAGAAAAGAAGAATTTAATTTTCATGAATTTGCAGTTAATCCAAATGTTTTCTAATTATGTGACCTGTCACACTCACGTGATCACATATTGTAAGGAGCAGATAACAGATTGAGGTATAATTTCCATAAGTGATAGAATGTTATTTTCAAGAACTGAAATAATGTAACCATGCCTAGTAATGTAACCAAGGGCAAGAACATGGCTAGTAATAAAACAAAGATCACGTACATGGCTAGTAATGTAACCAAGATCACGTACATGGCTAGTAATGTAACCACGGTCAAGAACATGGCTAGTAATGTAACCAAGGTCAAGAACATGGCTAGTAATGTAACCAAGATCACGTACATGGCTAGTAATGTAATCAAGGTCACGTACATGGCTAGTAATGTAACCAAGAGCAAGAACATGGCTAGTAATGTAACCAAGATCACGTACATGGCTAGTAATGTAACCAAGATCACGTACATGGCTAGTAATGTAACCAAGATCACGTACATGGCTAGTAATGTAACCAAGATCACGTACATGGCTAGTAATGCAACCAAGATCATGTACATGGCTAGTAATGTAACAAAGGTCACGTACATGGCTAGTAATGTAACCAAGGTCACGTACATGGCTAGTAATATAACCAAGGTCACGTACATGGCTAGTAATATAACCAAGAGCAAGAACATGGCTAGTAATGTAACCAAGGGCAAGAACATGGCTAGTAATGTAACCAAGGGCAAGAACATGGCTAGTAATGTAACCAAGATCACGTACATGGCTAGTAATGTAACCAAGAGCAAGAACATGGCTAGTAATGTAACCAAGGGCAAGAACATGGCTAGTAATGTAACCAAGAGCAAGAACATGGCTAGTAATGTAACCAAGGGCAAGAACATGGCTAGTAATGTAACCAAGGTAACGTACATGGCTAGTAATGTAACCAAGAGCAAGAACATGGCTAGTAATGTAACCAAGGTCACGTACATGGCTATTAATGTAACCAAGGTCACGTACATGGCTAGTAATGTAACCAAGGTCACGTACATGGCTAGTAATGTAACCAAGATCAAGAACATGGCTAGTAATCTAACCAAGATCACGTACATGGCTAGTAATGTAACCAAGGTCACGTACATGGCTAGTAATGTAACCAAGATCAAGAACATGGCTAGTAATATAACCAAGATCACGTACATGGCTAGTAATGTAACCAAGAGCAAGAACATGGCTAGTAATGTAACCAAGGTCACGTACATGGCTAGTAATGTAACCAAGATCACGTACATGGCTAGTAATGTAACCAAGAGCAAGAACATGGCTAGTAATGTAACCAAGAGCAAGAACATGGCTAGTAATGTAACCAAGAGCAAGAACATGGCTAGTAATGTAACCAAGATCACGTACATGGCTAGTAATGTAACCAAGTACACGTACATGGCTAGTAATGTAACCAAGAGCAAGAACATGGCTAGTAATGTAACCAAGATCACGTACATGGCTAGTAATGTAACCAAGAGCAAGAACATGGCTAGTAATGTAACCAAGAGCAAGTACATGGCTAGTAATGTAACCAAGATCACGTACATGGCTAGTAATGTAACCAAGATCACGTACATGGCTAGTAATGTAACCAAGTGCATGGTTAGCATGGCTAGTAATGTAACCAAGATCACGTACATGGATAGTAATGTAACCAAGATCACGTACATGGCTAGTAATGTAACCAAGGTCACGTACATGGCTAGTAATGTAACCAAGATCACGTACATGGCTAGTAATGTAACCAAGGTCACGTACATGGCTAGTAATGTAACCAAGATCAAGAACATGGCTAGTAATCTAACCAAGATCACGTACATGGCTAGTAATGTAACCAAGGTCACGTACATGGCTAGTAATGTAACCAAGATCAAGAACATGGCTAGTAATATAACCAAGATCACGTACATGGCTAGTAATGTAACCAAGAGCAAGAACATGGCTAGTAATGTAACCAAGGTCACGTACATGGCTAGTAATGTAACCAAGATCACGTACATGGCTAGTAATGTAACCAAGAGCAAGAACATGGCTAGTAATGTAACCAAGAGCAAGAACATGGCTAGTAATGTAACCAAGAGCAAGAACATGGCTAGTAATGTAACCAAGATCACGTACATGGCTAGTAATGTAACCAAGTACACGTACATGGCTAGTAATGTAACCAAGAGCAAGAACATGGCTAGTAATGTAACCAAGATCACGTACATGGCTAGTAATGTAACCAAGAGCAAGAACATGGCTAGTAATGTAACCAAGAGCAAGTACATGGCTAGTAATGTAACCAAGATCACGTACATGGCTAGTAATGTAACCAAGATCACGTACATGGCTAGTAATGTAACCAAGTGCATGGTTAGCATGGCTAGTAATGTAACCAAGATCACGTACATGGATAGTAATGTAACCAAGATCACGTACATGGCTAGTAATGTAACCAAGGTCACGTACATGGCTAGTAATGTAACCAAGATCACGTACATGGCTAGTAATGTAACCAAGGTCACGTACATGGCTAGTAATGTAACCAAGAGCAAGAACATGGCTAGTAATATAACCAAGATCATGTACATGACTAGTAATGTAACCAAGGGAAGAACATGGCTAGTAATGTAACCAAGGTCACGTACATGGCTCGTAATGTAACCAAGATCACGTACATGGCTAGTAATGTAACCAAGGTCACGTACATGGCTAGTAATGTAACCAAGAGCAATAACATGGCTAGTAATGTAACCAAGATCACTTACATGGCTAGTAATGTAACCAAGATCACGTACATGGCTAGTAATGTAACCACGGTCACGTACATGGCTAGTAATGTAACCAAGGTCAAGAACATGGCTAGTAATGTAACCAAGATCACGTACATGGCTAGTAATGTAATCAAGGTCACGTACATGGCTAGTAATGTAACCAAGAGCAAGAACATGGCTAGTAATGTAACCAAGATCACGTACATGGCTAGTAATGTAACCAAGATCACGTACATGGCTAGTAATGTAACCAAGATCACGTACATGGCTAGTAATGTAACCAAGATCACGTACATGGCTAGTAATGCAACCAAGATCACGTACATGGCTAGTAATGTAACAAAGGTCACGTACATGGCTAGTAATGTAACCAAGGTCACGTACATGGCTAGTAATGTAACCAAGAGCAAGAACATGGCTAGTAATGTAACCAAGGGCAAGAACATGGCTAGTAATGTAACCAAGGTAACGTACATGGCTAGTAATGTAACCAAGAGCAAGAACATGGCTAGTAATGTAACCAAGATCACGTACATGGCTAGTAATGTAACCAAAGTCACGTACATGGCTAGTAATATAACCAAGATCACGTACATGGCTAGTAATGTAACCAAGAGCAAGAACATGGCTAGTAATGTAACCAAGGGCAAGAACATGGCTAGTAATGTAACCAAGGGCAAGAACATGGCTAGTAATGTAACCAAGGGCAAGAACATGGCTAGTAATGTAACCAAGATCACGTACATGGCTAGTAATGTAACCAAGAGCAAGAACATGGCTAGTAATGTAACCAAGGGCAAGAACATGGCTAGTAATGTAACCAAGAGCAAGAACATGGCTAGTAATGTAACCAAGGGCAAGAACATGGCTAGTAATGTAACCAAGGTAACGTACATGGCTAGTAATGTAACCAAGAGCAAGAACATGGCTAGTAATGTAACCAAGATCACGTACATGGCTAGTAATGTAACCAAGGTCACGTACATGGCTATTAATGTAACCAAGGTCACGTACATGGCTAGTAATGTAACCAAGATCACGTATATGGCTAGTAATGTAACCAAGATCACGTACATGGCTAGTAATGTAACCAAGGTCACGTACATGGCTAGTAATGTAACCAAGATCAAGAACATGGCTAGTAATGTAACCAAGATCACGTACATGGCTAGTAATGTAACCAAGGTCACGTACATGGCTAGTAATGTAACCAAGATCAAGAACATGGCTAGTAATATAACCAAGATCACGTACATGGCTAGTAATGTAACCAAGGTCACGTACATGGCTAGTAATGTAACCAAGATCACATACATGGCTAGTAATGTAACCAAGAGCAAGAACATGGCTAGTAATGTAACCAAGGGCAAGAACATGGCTAGTAATGTAACCAAGGTAACGTACATGGCTAGTAATGTAACCAAGAGCAAGAACATGGCTAGTAATGTAACCAAGATCACGTACATGGCTAGTAATGTAACCAAGGTCACGTACATGGCTATTAATGTAACCAAGGTCACGTACATGGCTAGTAATGTAACCAAGATCACGTATATGGCTAGTAATGTAACCAAGATCACGTACATGGCTAGTAATGTAACCAAGGTCACGTACATGGCTAGTAATGTAACCAAGATCAAGAACATGGCTAGTAATGTAACCAAGATCACGTACATGGCTAGTAATGTAACCAAGGTCACGTACATGGCTAGTAATGTAACCAAGATCAAGAACATGGCTAGTAATATAACCAAGATCACGTACATGGCTAGTAATGTAACCAAGGTCACGTACATGGCTAGTAATGTAACCAAGATCACATACATGGCTAGTAATGTAATCAAGAGCAAGAACATGGCTAGTAATGTAACCAAGAGCAAGAACATGGCTAGTAATGTAACCAAGAGCAAGAACATGGCTAGTAATGTAACCAAGAGCAAGTACATGGCTAGTAATGTAACCAAGATCACGTACATGGCTAGTAATGTAACCAAGATCACGTACATGGCTAGTAATGTAACCAAGAGCAAGAACATGGCTAGTAATGTAACCAAGATCACGTACATGGCTAGTAATGTAACCAAGAGCAAGAACATGGCTAGTAATGTAACCAAGAGCAAGTACATGGCTAGTAATGTAACCAAGATCACGTACATGGCTAGTAATGTAACCAAGATCACGTACATGGCTAGTAATGTAACCAAGAGCATGGTTAGCATGGCTAGTAATGTAACCAAGATCACGTACATGGATAGTAATGTAACCAAGATCACGTACATGGCTAGTAATGTAACCAAGGTCACGTACATGGCTAGTAATGTAACCAAGATCATGTACATGACTAGTAATGTAACCAAGGGAAGAACATGGCTAGTAATGTAACCAAGGTCACGTACATGGCTCGTAATGTAACCAAGATCACGTACATGGCTAGTAATGTAACCAAGGTCACGTACATGGCTAGTAATGTAACCAAGAGCAAGAACATGGCTAGTAATGCAACCAAGATCATGTACATGGCTAGTAATGTAACAAAGGTCACGTACATGGCTAGTAATGTAACCAAGGTCACGTACATGGCTAGTAATATAACCAAGGTCACGTACATGGCTAGTAATATAACCAAGAGCAAGAACATGGCTAGTAATGTAACCAAGGGCAAGAACATGGCTAGTAATGTAACCAAGGGCAAGAACATGGCTAGTAATGTAACCAAGGGCAAGAACATGGCTAGTAATGTAATCAAGGGCAAGAACATGGCTAGTAATGTAACCAAGATCACGTACATGGCTAGTAATGTAACCAAGAGCAAGAACATGGCTAGTAATGTAACCAAGGGCAAGAACATGGCTAGTAATGTAACCAAGAGCAAGAACATGGCTAGTAATGTAACCAAGGGCAAGAACATGGCTAGTAATGTAACCAAGGTAACGTACATGGCTAGTAATGTAACCAAGAGCAAGAACATGGCTAGTAATGTAACCAAGGTCACGTACATGGCTATTAATGTAACCAAGGTCACGTACATGGCTAGTAATGTAACCAAGGTCACGTACATGGCTAGTAATGTAACCAAGATCAAGAACATGGCTAGTAATCTAACCAAGATCACGTACATGGCTAGTAATGTAACCAAGGTCACGTACATGGCTAGTAATGTAACCAAGATCAAGAACATGGCTAGTAATATAACCAAGATCACGTACATGGCTAGTAATGTAACCAAGAGCAAGAACATGGCTAGTAATGTAACCAAGGTCACGTACATGGCTAGTAATGTAACCAAGATCACGTACATGGCTAGTAATGTAACCAAGAGCAAGAACATGGCTAGTAATGTAACCAAGAGCAAGAACATGGCTAGTAATGTAACCAAGAGCAAGTACATGGCTAGTAATGTAACCAAGATCACGTACATGGCTAGTAATGTAACCAAGTACACGTACATGGCTAGTAATGTAACCAAGAGCAAGAACATGGCTAGTAATGTAACCAAGAGCAAGAACATGGCTAGTAATGTAACCAAGAGCAAGTACATGGCTAGTAATGTAACCAAGATCACGTACATGGCTAGTAATGTAACCAAGTACACGTACATGGCTAGTAATGTAACCAAGAGCAAGAACATGGCTAGTAATGTAACCAAGATCACGTACATGGCTAGTAATGTAACCAAGAGCAAGAACATGGCTAGTAATGTAACCAAGAGCAAGTACATGGCTAGTAATGTAACCAAGATCACGTACATGGCTAGTAATGTAACCAAGATCACGTACATGGCTAGTAATGTAACCAAGTGCATGGTTAGCATGGCTAGTAATGTAACCAAGATCACGTACATGGATAGTAATGTAACCAAGATCACGTACATGGCTAGTAATGTAACCAAGGTCACGTACATGGCTAGTAATGTAACCAAGATCACGTACATGGCTAGTAATGTAACCAAGGTCACGTACATGGCTAGTAATGTAACCAAGATCATGTACATGACTAGTAATGTAACCAAGGGAAGAACATGGCTAGTAATGTAACCAAGGTCACGTACATGGCTCGTAATGTAACCAAGATCACGTACATGGCTAGTAATGTAACCAAGGTCACGTACATGGCTAGTAATGTAACCAAGAGCAATAACATGGCTAGTAATGTAACCAAGATCACTTACATGGCTAGTAATGTAACCAAGATCACGTACATGGCTAGTAATGTAACCACGGTCACGTACATGGCTAGTAATGTAACCAAGGTCAAGAACATGGCTAGTAATGTAACCAAGATCACGTACATGGCTAGTAATGTAATCAAGGTCACGTACATGGCTAGTAATGTAACCAAGAGCAAGAACATGGCTAGTAATGTAACCAAGATCACGTACATGGCTAGTAATGTAACCAAGATCACGTACATGGCTAGTAATGTAACCAAGATCACGTACATGGCTAGTAATGTAACCAAGATCACGTACATGGCTAGTAATGCAACCAAGATCACGTACATGGCTAGTAATGTAACAAAGGTCACGTACATGGCTAGTAATGTAACCAAGGTCACGTACATGGCTAGTAATGTAACCAAGAGCAAGAACATGGCTAGTAATGTAACCAAGGGCAAGAACATGGCTAGTAATGTAACCAAGGTAACGTACATGGCTAGTAATGTAACCAAGAGCAAGAACATGGCTAGTAATGTAACCAAGATCACGTACATGGCTAGTAATGTAACCAAAGTCACGTACATGGCTAGTAATATAACCAAGATCACGTACATGGCTAGTAATGTAACCAAGAGCAAGAACATGGCTAGTAATGTAACCAAGGGCAAGAACATGGCTAGTAATGTAACCAAGGGCAAGAACATGGCTAGTAATGTAACCAAGGGCAAGAACATGGCTAGTAATGTAACCAAGATCACGTACATGGCTAGTAATGTAACCAAGAGCAAGAACATGGCTAGTAATGTAACCAAGGGCAAGAACATGGCTAGTAATGTAACCAAGAGCAAGAACATGGCTAGTAATGTAACCAAGGGCAAGAACATGGCTAGTAATGTAACCAAGGTAACGTACATGGCTAGTAATGTAACCAAGAGCAAGAACATGGCTAGTAATGTAACCAAGATCACGTACATGGCTAGTAATGTAACCAAGGTCACGTACATGGCTATTAATGTAACCAAGGTCACGTACATGGCTAGTAATGTAACCAAGATCACGTATATGGCTAGTAATGTAACCAAGATCACGTACATGGCTAGTAATGTAACCAAGGTCACGTACATGGCTAGTAATGTAACCAAGATCAAGAACATGGCTAGTAATGTAACCAAGATCACGTACATGGCTAGTAATGTAACCAAGGTCACGTACATGGCTAGTAATGTAACCAAGATCAAGAACATGGCTAGTAATATAACCAAGATCACGTACATGGCTAGTAATGTAACCAAGGTCACGTACATGGCTAGTAATGTAACCAAGATCACATACATGGCTAGTAATGTAACCAAGAGCAAGAACATGGCTAGTAATGTAACCAAGGGCAAGAACATGGCTAGTAATGTAACCAAGGTAACGTACATGGCTAGTAATGTAACCAAGAGCAAGAACATGGCTAGTAATGTAACCAAGATCACGTACATGGCTAGTAATGTAACCAAGGTCACGTACATGGCTATTAATGTAACCAAGGTCACGTACATGGCTAGTAATGTAACCAAGATCACGTATATGGCTAGTAATGTAACCAAGATCACGTACATGGCTAGTAATGTAACCAAGGTCACGTACATGGCTAGTAATGTAACCAAGATCAAGAACATGGCTAGTAATGTAACCAAGATCACGTACATGGCTAGTAATGTAACCAAGGTCACGTACATGGCTAGTAATGTAACCAAGATCAAGAACATGGCTAGTAATATAACCAAGATCACGTACATGGCTAGTAATGTAACCAAGGTCACGTACATGGCTAGTAATGTAACCAAGATCACATACATGGCTAGTAATGTAATCAAGAGCAAGAACATGGCTAGTAATGTAACCAAGAGCAAGAACATGGCTAGTAATGTAACCAAGAGCAAGAACATGGCTAGTAATGTAACCAAGAGCAAGTACATGGCTAGTAATGTAACCAAGATCACGTACATGGCTAGTAATGTAACCAAGATCACGTACATGGCTAGTAATGTAACCAAGAGCAAGAACATGGCTAGTAATGTAACCAAGATCACGTACATGGCTAGTAATGTAACCAAGAGCAAGAACATGGCTAGTAATGTAACCAAGAGCAAGTACATGGCTAGTAATGTAACCAAGATCACGTACATGGCTAGTAATGTAACCAAGATCACGTACATGGCTAGTAATGTAACCAAGAGCATGGTTAGCATGGCTAGTAATGTAACCAAGATCACGTACATGGATAGTAATGTAACCAAGATCACGTACATGGCTAGTAATGTAACCAAGGTCACGTACATGGCTAGTAATGTAACCAAGATCATGTACATGACTAGTAATGTAACCAAGGGAAGAACATGGCTAGTAATGTAACCAAGGTCACGTACATGGCTCGTAATGTAACCAAGATCACGTACATGGCTAGTAATGTAACCAAGGTCACGTACATGGCTAGTAATGTAACCAAGAGCAAGAACATGGCTAGTAATGTAACCAAGATCACTTACATGGCTAGTAATGTAACCAAGATCACGTACATGGCTAGTAATGTACCCAAGGTCATGAACATGGCTAGTAATGTAACCAACAAGAACATGGCTAGTAATGTTAGCAAGAGCAAGAACATGGCTAGTAATGTAACCAAGGTCACGTACATGGCTAGTAATGTAACCAAGGTCACGTACATGGCTAGTAATGTAACCAAGTGCAAGAACATGTCTAGTAATGTAACCAAGATCACGTACATGGCTAGTAATGTAACCAAGGTCACGTACATGGCTAGTAATGTAACCAAGATCACGTACATGGCTAGTAATGTAACCAAGATCACGTACATGGCTAGTAATGTAATCAAGATCACGTACATGGCTAGTAATGTAACCAAGATCATGTACATGGCTAGTAATGTAACCAAGAGCAAGAACATGGCTAGTAATGTAACCAAGATCACGTACATGGCTAGTAATGTAACCAAGGTCACGTACATGGCTAGTAATGTAACCAAGATCATGTATATGGCTAGTAATGTAACCAAGATCACGTACATGGCTAGTAATGTAACCAAGAGCAAGAACATGGCTAGTAATGTAACCAAGGTCACGTACATGGCTAGTAATGTAACCAAGCTCACGTACATGGCTAGTAATGTAACTAAGAGCAAGACCCTGGCTACCATTCACTGAATGCTAGTCCAGAGCTGTAAGAGAGACATTACACAATATGAAACGTTGTGCTGTATAAATTCCCCAAGAGTTTCCTGATGATACACAGAAGAGGGATGACAATGATGATGATGATGATGAAGAAAGCAGAACATTTGTGATGACTCCTATCAGCTTTTCTATGTAGTCTGCAACTGACAGCTCGTGTTATTTCCCTACTGTGGATATATTTCACTCTTCTTTCTGTTTATTGCACACAAAAAAATGTCAGTGCAACAAAAGTAGGCCTGATATCCAATGTATTTCCCATTCTATGTGTGCATCTACTTTTCTGCAGCTGGCAAAGTAATGGTTACTGTAGTTTACTAACTAATTGTCTTCTGCTACTGCACGTGATGTTACAATATGCACGTGCAGTTTGTTACAGTGCCATACACGTTATTATGAGGGACACACAGCCATCTGAAATAGTTTATGTTGCATAATTTAGTTATTTTGGGGCCATTACTAAAATCATGCAATAAAGTCGCAGCACTGTAAGATAACGTTAATTTAATAAATAGACCGCCTGACATGTTACAGAGACATGGTCCCTGGGTTTTTGTTTTTGGTTCTGTTACCTTGGAGTTCGGTGAGTCACACTGAGAGCTTCACAAATTATTACTTTGTGCGCCGGTCCAGAATATAAAAAATAAATACATAAAAGACTAAACAGCTCAAATTACTGCTTGAAAACAACTGTTATAAATCTTTAATGTAACACAAAAATCAGGTAAGCAGCGTGTGTTAAGGCACTTCCTTTCAAATCAGTAAAACCCTTTTGAGATTATGATGTCATTTTCTTTTTTTGCCTTTTTAAATTACAATCTCTTTTTGGTTCGTTCACCAAAACTAACGCAGTTGTGTAGTGAATTTTGACATTCACAAATCCGGCGCTCAGAGATATATAAGGAAGCTGGGCAGCATAACATATTGTATCATGAAGAGAGGGAAGTAACCGAGTTATGGGCTAACCTCCAAATACGTTAAGCGTGAGAAGGCAAATGTCTTTGGAATAAAAAGTCTGCATATACACAATTGTGCATCAAGTCATAGAACTCACGGTTAACAGGAGGGCCCGGCGGTATCTCCACAAAGTCTGGAAACTCATCCAATCTTCCTCACCACAGTCCAGCTGCGACTGCTCCGTCACAATGGGCCTCGTTGCTCTACAGGTGTGCTGATTTGGTTCACTATATCATGACTCTTTAGTCACTGGCGGATCACTCTTTGACAAAGGCCCCCGTAGCTGAAACGCGTCAGAGGATCCGCCAGAGCTCCACTGCTATGCCGCAATAAAGTTTTTACAGTCACATACTTCAGCCTCTGCACAAGTTCTTTCGGCGGTGCATTGACCTTTTCTCCCGTGGGAGGAGCACCATAACCAAAACTAACGCATTTAGGCACCGGAATAGCACTGTATGTGAACATTTAGCCCCCTGACAAATGGAGCTCAGTCTATTTCCTGGTTATTGGCCAATTCTGAGAGAGTTTTTGCCCCTTTACAGTCAGCTCAGTAATATATTAATATACGATACATGACCTAGCGAAGAGCAGCCGAAGGTTGCATGCCTTGTGCTGCTGTTCCTGCACTGCACTTGACAACATACTGGACTTCATCAAACAGTCACATTAAGGGACTCTCTCTCCCTTTCACGCCCTGGACTTGCCCAGAGACGATGCCTAAGTTCTTCTCCCCCATTGCACAGGACCAGCAGAGCGCACAGTGACAATACCTGGACTCGTCAGCCTTCCAGCCACAAACTTGTATTGCTCTGTATTTCCAGGAGAGATTTCTGCCCAGCTGCACTTCCACACACACTGGCATTGACTTGCTCAAGACAGCAGACAGTGGCACCCATAGGGTGCTTGCCACCTACTGGCGTTTGATGCTGCCCATGCCATTGGATTAGAAAGTAACATTACGGCTATTGGTTCTTTCACCTCAACACTATTTGTTTCTGCTATGTATATGCTATAAATGTATATATATATTTTTTATATATATATATATATATATATTATATATATATTTCATATTGTGATGCCGTCACTGCCCTCTAAGGGCTAGAATGGGGCAGTTGTGTGACTTTACAGCTCATATAGAGTTAATCCTCCTGGGAAAGTCTGTTCAGCTGCGAATTAATGAGCTAATTTGCCTAGCCTGTATAGTCAGGAAGTGATACAGAGATTCCCCCCCCCCCCCATGCTGCCAGAGACACACTGTTGAGAGTGACACAGAGAGGGTGAGAGACGCTGCTGCTATACTGATCTGAAGGCACACACAGACAGCCCTGTGAGAGACTGAAAGGGGAGCTGCTGCAGGTACACTGGATAAAGCGGGGAAAGAGTTTAGTTCTCCCACGATTAGTTAGGGACTAAGCAGTATTACATAGAGAAAAACCATGTACAAGCTCCAAGAGGTTTAGTCAAAAAGCTTTGAAAGCAATAATAAATAATGTACTCACAGGAGTTGACACTGGAAAATGTGGATTGAAGGGCTGTGCAGTAACAGAGTAAGTGCAGATTACTGGGGGTAACAAGGAGGGAAGAGTGGGGACAGATATTTGTGATATGCGTTCACTCTGTCCCCCTAGCCCCGGCTATGCCCGGTGTGGAGTACACTCTACTCACGATAAGAACACCGCCTTGATCCCCTTCCTTCCAGCTGCAGCCCTGACGCTGCCAGAGGCGTCTCCCTTAGGCATCCGGTGGTGAAACTGATCCTCTCAAGCAGCAGCAGGAAAAGGTACACTACCGACACACTTTATTGAAGTGTGGTCGGTACCGCAAGCCGGGAAATCTCCCGGCTTGCTAGTGGCCGCCCCTCGGCGTGCCGCGCGTCATAGACGCGCGGTCACGCGTCATCGGGAGCGTGCGCAACCTGCACGCGCGTCCAGGGGCTCCCCGAGGGAGCCCTGGTGTCCCGCGATCGCGGGACAGCGGCAGGGGGTTCCGGGGGACCCGGCGGACCCGGCAGCGGTAGGGAGAGCACCCCGATCGGAGGGCGCTCTTCCGCTGCTTCGGCGTGCGCCCGTCACTCTCGGGCGCGCGCCAGGCTACTGCTGCGGCACAGAACGGGCAAATGCTCGAATAAACTGTGCCGCAGCAGTAAGGATCCTTACCTTTTCCTGACTAAGCAGTATTAGTCAGTACTCCTGGAAGGAGTTAGGTCTTTTGTTTCTGTTTTGTGTTATGAGTTAACCCTGTACCTGCTTTGTACCCTGTAAATAAACCCGTGCTTAGAAAGTACAGTGTTTCCTGCCTTTGATCTGGACAAAAGATCCAAAGCTGGGACTGAGACATCACAATTGGTGGAGTTTAATGCGGGCAGTCCACAAGGCAGCAAAAGTGGAAAATAGAGGAATTTCTGACCTCGCTTCAGTACAAACAAACAGAAAATTCTGCTATTCTAATGCGGGGTTTGCAGCAATTGGCCAAGACCCAAGAAGAGATGTCAAAATCCTATAATGAGAGTTTACAACAGATGACAAAGTCACAAACTGAAAGTACGGCTGCGTTAGTACAGCAGATGGCGCTGTTCCGACATCAGACGCTAAAAGAAGAGCAAAACGAGGCGCAACTTCGCCTACACCAGGAGCTCCGAGTGTTGGGAGAGAAAATTACTGCCCAGCCTAGAGTGGCCCCACAGGTTGCTCACCAGGTAAAAATGCACCTCAATCAGAAAATGACAATGGACGATGACGTTGAGGCGGTACTGTCAATCTTCGAGCGCACCGCAGTACGCGAAGGGTGGCGAGTTGAGGAGTGGGCAGGAATAATTGCTCCCTTCCTGGTGGGTGACTCACAACAAGCCTATTATGACTTAGAGCCCGAGCAAGCTAAAGACTATGACACCCTGAAGACGGAGATTATGACACGGCTAGGGGTCACCCTCGCAATTCGGGCCCAACGGTTCCATTCCTGGCGTTATGATATAGAGAAGACACCCCGCTCTCAACTCTATAACCTTATACACTCTGCAAGGAAGTGGCTCCAGCCTGAGGTATGTTCCATCGCTGTAGTTGTCGAAAGAGTCGTTATAGACCGGTTCCTGAGGGGTCTCCCCCGCACCATCCAGAAGTGGGTGAGCCAGAGTGACTCCAAAGACGCCGTACAGTTGGTCGCTTTAGTCGAATGTTACTTGACTGTCGAGGAGATGTCCAAGAGTTCAAGTCCAGATGAGTGCTCCAGTTCTCGCTTCCTGCGCTCCAGGAGGTCCGATAAGACTGTTCATCCGAATAGGAATCCCCAAGGACTCATTGACTTGCGTAAAGGAGTAGGAAGTCCCACAGCACCTAGGAGGGACTCTGGTCTCGTTGTTCCCAGTAGACTGGAGACAAAACACCGACCCAGTTTTGGAAGGTATATAGAGTGCTACAGATGCCATGAACTTGGACATGTGGCCGCAGTTTGCCCTCGGAACATGGAACCAATGGAATGTAACTTTTCTGTGGGGCATGGTTCGCGCTGCGTTTCTATGGTTCAGCACAGTTCTTGCAATTCAGAAGAGGACGATGAGGACTCCTATGTGGCCCCGCTGCTGCAGGTACACTGGGTAAAGTGGGGAAAGAGTTTAATTCTCCCACGATTAGTTAGGGACTAAGCAGTATTAGTCAGTACTCCTGGAAGGAGATAGGTCTTTTGTTTCTGTTTTGTGTTATGAGTTAACCCTGTAACTGCTTTGTACCCTGTAAATAAACCCCTGCTTAGAAAGTACAGTGTTTCCTGCCTTTGATCTGGACAAAAGATCCGACGCTGGGACTGAGACGTCACAATATATACAGTAAACAGTTAGGTCCGAAAATAATTGGACACTGATATAAGTTTTGTTATTTCGGCTGTGTACCAAAATAAATTCAAATTATTGTTAAATAATGAATATGAGGGAGGCGCATGCGCGATGGCAGAGAGAATGGATGCGTGATCCCATTGCTCTGTGCCCCGCTCAGAATCCAATGACATAAAACAACCTTTATTTTTCGAGAAAAAACGGGACATTATCTTCTAACACTCTGCTAACCCACCGAGATGGCGAAGCGACAAGCCAAAACCCCAAAATCAAAGGGGCTCCCGCAGTATTTCCCCAGCGCCAGAAACAGCGCGGCTGAGGCAGTAATGGCGCCAAGCTCGAATCAGGGCTCTGATTCAGAACGGGAGGGAGAGAGGGAGGACGGAGCAAATCCAGAACACCAGCCAGTTCGGCTCTGCGATTTCAATCGCCTCTATACAGATCTCAAAAACCTCCTTCAGGCAGAAATAAAAGAGATGGGGAGGGAGATTGGGAGCCTGGGGGAGCGCACAGGACAATTGGAGACCCAGCTAGATGTAACATCCACGGCCGCCAAACGTAATACCAAAAAAGTAACGGAGATGCTGACTCAAATCACCGACCTGCAGGAAAAACAAGAGGACGCTGAGAACCGCGAGAGGCGGAATAATATCAGGATCCGGGGGGTCCCCGAAGATGCAGGGGACTGTGAGGAATTCGTGTTGAGATGGCTGGGAGAACTGCTGCCAGACGTCCCCAAAGAGCGGCTAGAAATGGACCGCTGCCACAGGGCCCTGAGAACGAGGCCCATGCAGTCTGAGCAGCCGCGCGACATTATTGCACGTCTGCATTATTATAAGACCAGGGAGGCTATCTTACGGAGAGCCCGGGAGACACCGTCGGTGGAATTCGAGGGGGTAAAGCTACTTATCTTCCAAGACCTGTCCCCCCTGACTTTGCTGCGCCGAAGGGCCCTTACACCAATCACTAAGGTGTTGAGAGACCACAATGTTCGCTACAGATGGACATTCCCATTCGGGCTGTCCGTCAGTAAAAATGGAAGAGCCCACTACATGAAAGTGCTGGGAGAGGGAGAGGCTTTCCTCCAAAAGTTGGGGCTCAAAGGGGCACCAGCGGCACCGGAGGAGGCGGAGGAAACCCCAGGTCCCAGCTGGGCAATGGCGGGTCAGTCTCCCCGACCTCCACGTTCCAGAAGTTGAACCTCACCAAAGATATGGTTCAGTTTATCCCAAGTTGTTAGGGTACCAAGTTTATCAGTTCCCAGTTAAATTCACCTGGTTCTATATTCCAGGCATGTGTCCCCGTTACTGATCAGGTATTCGCAGCAAGATCCCCTCCGGTAGGAGAAAAACAAAAAAAGCCCCGTTTGCCCACCTGAAAGAGACTCTGCACTTACCTGGGCAAGGACGGTTGAAGGCCCAAAGATGGCGACGTACACGAGGCAGCATCCAACCTGGAACGCAGGAGCAGGAAACTACCATCAGCCAGGAAGAGAGATCACACACATCCGTCCAGGTCGAGCGACGACTCCAAAATGGCGGCAGCCGGATGTTTGGGCGCTGAAACCGGAAAGGAGCGAGCGGCCATCTTGCAGGTGGCAAAGGAACGATCTGGATACCGCGAGGAAGTGACAAGCGTCACACGAGAGGCCCGGAGCAGCGGGATATTCAAACATACTCACGCGCCGCGGCTATAGACAGAAAGGCAGCAGAGCATGGCAGCGGAGAGAACGTGACCCTATCCCCACTCCTCAGCAAGAAAAGAGGATGTAGAGGCTGTAGGAGGCGGGTAGGGGGCAAGTAGTTAGTAAAAGACAGAGGGCCTATAAGGTTGAGGATGGTGACAAGGGCAGAGTATAGGAGGAGGGGGGGTAACCCCTAAGACTGGGGCAAAAGGAGGCAAGCTGAATGGCTAGAGCAGTAGGTATAAGTAAGTAATGAGAAGGCGAAAGGGAAGTGATAATAGTTGGAGGACAAAGGGAAGTTGCAAGAAAGAGAGAGGTAAGGTGTAGGAGGATAAGGGGAGTAGAGGAGATAAGAGACGAAGGCAAAAGCGAGGATACAAAGAGGAGTGTGTATGTTACGGAAAGTAAAGAGTAAGTAATAGAAAGAAGAAGTGAGTTGAGCAGGTTAAGCGGGTCAAGCAAGTTAGAAGAGGGGAAGGCATAACGAATAGACAGAGAGCACACCATAGAAGGTATACTAGGATGAGGGTAAGGGGATGAGGCCACCCAAGTGAATATGGAAGCATAGAATGGGGACTAGTGCAGCGGAAACAGGTGCCCGGGATAGCATCAAACATAGGTGTTAGTAGATATAGGATATAAAGGTTAAGGTTAGACCGTTGATATAGGAGCGGGGTGGGAGCTGAGGGATCTCAGCCTGCTCTGCGGTCCGCATGGGCCAGGGGCTGGGAGGGGGTAGTCCCAGCGAAGTCCTTTGGGAGGGAGGGGGATTAAGAGGCGAAGTGTCATCAGACGGAGTCCCGGGGCAGGGGCCCAATCCCCAAAGGCATTGGACTCTGAGCCAAGTTGGCAGGGCCACAGCTCGGAGGTCATTAAATGTTTATTGTTATATGTGTGTCACCCCCCATGTTTTCCTGCTGTCTCCCCTCAACCCACAGGACCCACCATTCGAGGATCAGCGTGAGCGCCACAGGAAGGAGACTGTCGCACTTCGGTCAAGGCTATCGGCGAAGCACACAAC
>NC_134487.1:306134354-306146854 GCF_040206685.1 Ascaphus truei | reverse complement strand
ATAGGCACATGACAGGTAGGATCCCCCCCCCCGACTATTCGAATTGGAACCAAGAGGTGGAGTCGTCAGGAGCCACGGAGAAGGACGCCTTACGGACCGACAGCAGATCTTCCACTACCAAAGAACAGGGTGGCAGTCCATTCCATTCCCTTCCCCCCCCCCCTCCTCTCCTTTTCCCCCCTTTGGTGTTTTTTCCTCTGTTGTCTAGTCTCTGGTCCAGTAAGTCAGGTTTGTCTAGTCTTGTGAGTGTATGTTGTTAGTCCCTCGTTGCCCTTGAGTGACTTTACCCCCGATAGTGAGAAGGAAAAGGGTAAACCTCGGGGGGTTTCAAATCGTTTACAATGGGATGTGGCATAATGTTTTTGATGTGAAACCCAATAAAAATTTTGAAGTTGAAAAAAAAAAAATAATGAATATGGGCTTAAAGTGCAGTCTATCAGCTTTAATTTGAGGGTATTCACATCTCTAATATGTAGCCCCCTCTTTTTCAAGGAACCAAAAGTAATTGGCCAATTGACTCAAAAGCTTTTTCATGGACAGGTGTGGGCTATTCCTTGATTATTTCATCAACAATTAAGCAGGTAAAAGGTTTGGAGTTGATTCCAGGCATGGCATTCGCATTTGTAAGCTGTTGCTGTGAACCCACAACATGCGGTGACAGGTGCTCTCAATGCAAATGAAACAGGTCATCCTTAGGCTGCAAAAAAAAAAAGAAAATCCATCAGAGAGATAGCAGAAACTTTAGGAGCGGCCAAATCAACAGTTTGGTACATTCTGAGAAAAAAAGAACGTACTGGTGAGCTCTGCAACACAAAAAGGCCTGGACGTCCACGGAAGACAACAGTGGTGGATGATCGGAGGATCCTTTCCATGGTAAAGAAAAACCCCTTCACAACATCCAGCCAAGTGAAGAACACTCTCCAGGAGGTAGGCATATCATTATCCAAGTCTACCATAAAGAGAAGACTTCACGAGAGCAAATACAGAGGGTACACCACAAGGTGCAAACCATTCATAAGCCTCAAGAATAGAAAGGCCAGATTAGACTTTGCCAAACAATATCTAAAAAAGGCAGCCCAGTTCTGGAACAGCATTCTTTGGACAGATGAGACTAAGATCAACCTGTACCAGAATGATGGGAAGAAAAAAGTATGGAGAAGGCTTGGAACGGCTCATGATCCGAAGCATACCACATCAACTATAAAACACGGTGGAGGCAGTGTGATGACATGGGCATGCATGACTTACAATGGCACTGGGTCACTAGTGTTTATTGATGATGTGACAGAAGACAGAAGCAGCCAGATGAATTCTGAAGTGTATAGGGATATATTGTCTGCTCAGATTCAGCCAAAATCAGCGAAGTTGATTGGACGGCGCTTCATTTTACAGATGGACAATGACCCAAAACATACTGCGAAAGCAACCCAGGAGTTTTTTTTAAGGCAAAGAAGTGGCAATGGCCGAGTCAATCACCTGATCTCAACCCGATCGAGCATGCATTTCACTTGCTGAAGACAAAACTTAAGGCAGAAAGACCCACAAACAAACAACAACTGAAGACAGCTGCAGTAAAGGCCTGGCAAAGCATCACAAAGGAGGAAACCCAGCGTTTGGTGATGTCCATGCGTTCCAAATTTCAAGCAGTCATTGTCTGCAAAGGATTCTCGACAAAGTATTAAAAATGAACATTTTATTTATGATTGTGTTAATTTGTTATCATTCCTCGGTTTCTGTGGGTATTACCGTCGCTTCGTGGAAGGGTACTCTAGTCGAGCTAAACCCCTGAACAATCTGTTGAAGATATACCCTGAAGATACCGGAAGGAAGGCCACGTCGGCCCGTCAACCGTTTGGTGATAAGTGGACGTCCGAGTGTGAGCGGGCCTTCCTGAACTTGAAGAAAAGCCTGACTGAAGCACCAGTGCTTGCGTATGCTGATCCAGAACAACCATACGTTCTGCATGTGGATGCCAGTCTCAATGGACTGGGCACTGTCCTGCATCAGAAGCACCCCGAGGGTCTTCGGCCTGTAGCCTACATCAGCCGCAGTCTGACACCCAGTGAACAGAAATACCCTGTACACAAGCTAGAGTTCCTGGCTCTCAAATGGGTGATCACAGAGAAACTTCATGATTACCTCTATGGTGTTACGTTTGAGGTAAGGACGGATAACAATCCCCTCACGTACATCAATACTTCCGCCAAGTTGGATGCAGCAACCCTATGTAACTACAGATTCTCTCTGAAGTACAAGCCGGGGCCTTTGAACATTGGAGCTGATGCTCTATCACGACGACCAGGATGAAGCGCTACTCCCGATGATGATGAATGGGAAGAGATCCCCGGGCCTGGGATGCGAGCAATGTGTAGCATAGCGGCCGTCATCAATGATCAAGTGGCCTTATCTGAAACTCATAGTTCAGAGTCGTTAGGATGCCAGTCGCAGGCTATTCCCGCCGCTTACTGCGATCCCAGAGGAATGAACATAACCCATGACAAAGTCATAAAATGGAAAGACTTAGTGGACTATGAAATGAGAGATCCAGTAATCAGCATCATTCGGCAAGCTGTTCAAAGAAAGAATCCAGCTCTACTGAAGAGTGCTCCCCGAGACCTGATCGCGTTGCTAATCCGTGAGGTGGACAAGTTCGAGATAGACAATTGCTTGCTCTATAGGGTAGTCCAATATCACAACCACCCTGATAGGCAACAACTGGTTCTACCCCAAAACTTGAGATATATGGTGTTGAAATCTCTACATGATGAACATGGGCACCTCGGTGTAGAGAAGACTTTTGGGTTAGTCCGAGACCGTTTCTTCTGGCCCAAGATGCGGGAAGCGGTGGAACAACACTGCCGCCGTTGTTCCCGGTGTGTCCAATGCAAGACTTTGCCTACCAGAGCAGCACCCATGGCCCATCTCAAGAGTTCTGGTCCAATAGACCTGGTGTGTATGGACTTTTTGTGTATTGAACCCGATACCCGAGGAATCTGTAACGTGCTGGTCATCACGGACCATTACACCCGGTATGCTCAGGCCTTCCCCACAAAAGACCATCACAGTCGCAAAAATACTATGGGAGAAGTTCTTCGTTCACTACGGTCTTCCAAACCGACTTCACTCCGACCAAGGGCGAGATTTTGAGAGCACTCTGATCCGAGAATTACTCAAAATGCTGAACATCGCCAAATCCCGTACCACCCTGAAGGAGACGCTTTGCCTGAACGATTCAACAGGACCTTGTTGGACATGCTCGGAACCCTGAAGGGTGCGCAGAAAACGGAATGGAGTCGACACGTAGAAGCTTTGGTACACAAGTACAACTGTACTCGTCATGAGTCCACTGGATTCTCCCCATACTTCCTCATGTTTGGGCGGGAGGCAAGATTCCCAGTAGATGTGCGTCTTCAAGTATCAACGGATGGGATACACAATGCTACCCATTTCAAGTATGTGCAAAGGCTAAAGGACAGTTTGCAGCAAGCGTACCAACAGGCTGAGAAGTCTACAGCTAAACTGAATGCTGGCAATAAGAGACGATATGACAATAAAGTCAAGTATCGGGAGCTACGTCCTGGGGACGCTGTGTTGCTTCGTAATCTGGGAGTCCCCGGAAAACATAAACTGGCGGATCGATGGAGAGACGGCGTATATGAGGTAGAGTCACAGATGCCCGGCCCCCGGTCTATCGCATCAAAGACACTGACGGCCGGGTGAAGATTTGGCATCGTAATCACCTTCTCCCCATCCCCCAAGTGGGAGACGAAGAAGCAGAAATACTGGCCACACCGCTCAACGGTGAGTCCGACTTATCAGAGATGGGTCAAGAGACTGTAAATGACGAAACCCACTCTGAAACTCCTGAAGACTCTATGGAAGGACCCTCTCAAAGGGACTATTCCACAGAAGGGGCATCTCCCGGAGGAGCTACGGGTAAAGGGTGGCACCAACAGGCCAGCCTTTGGATCCACAGAGCCTGAGCTTTGTACCCAACAGAGACTGTTCAGAGACATTTCTCCCCTCAAGGGAAGAGGCTGAGCCTCAGGACTGTACATATTACTCCCCCGAGGGAGTTGCTGAAGAACAGCTCCGAAGGAGCCAAAGAGTCAGGTACCCTCCAAATCGGGTAACCTATGATCAAATTGGGGCACCCCATTATGAGGCTCAGCAGTGGTCTCGGAGCAAAATCCAATCTGTGATTGTGATGCTCACCGAATTGTGCAATATCGTATAAAGTAAATGCGAATGTGCTAAGTTATATAATTGAACTGCATTTTTATTATATAACTGATGTATATAGTTTTGAAGTTATGCGTCCCAAGCGAGGACGTTGGGGTTTTTACCAGGGGGAGGATGTAGCCAGGTCCCCCCTGCCTGCCAAGCCCCTGCCTCACCTTCCTGGCGATCGCGGGTGCTGCCGAGCCCAATGGCGGTCCCGTCGGCCGATCGGAAGAGTGGGGGCGGTCAGGATCCTGCTCGGGGTTGCCAGGGACGCATGCGGCCGGTTGCCAGGGCCGCGAGTGCGTTGTTAGGGCTCCCGGCGCCCCCAAAGCAGGGCGGCAAGGGCGCCGCCATCTTCTAATTGTTGGCGCATGCGCAGTGCAGATCTTGGTGCGGTGGCCAGCAGGGAAGTTCGCGCATGCGCAGGAGACGTGCGCGAACGAGGGCCAATAAGGAGAGGGCTCACAGAAGGGACTACATCTCCCATGAGCCTTAGGAGCGCCCCACGTGACCCCATGGAGCCAATAGGGCTACAGTATCTCCCTGCTCAGGGATAGATACATTTCGCGGGGTTTAGGAGCACGTTAGTCGGCGTCAGGAGCAGCTAGGGGAAGGAGGTAGGGTGCAGGAGTCAGTGACTCCCTGCACTAGGCCAGCAGCCCCCTAGGCCCCAGATAGCCCTGAGTCACCAGTAGTTTGAGTGTTATAGGGACAGGCCCCAGGTTAGGGACCCTGCCCCTTACTACACAGAGTCAGTTAGGGACATAGCGGACACTGCGCGTCCATCCAGAGGTTTGGGCTCAGACCTCCGCTGCCGCTGCAGCAGCCATCCGGGTGGGATCGCCCCGGACGGTAGTTCCTGTATTCGTCAGCCTTCGGATCCTTTGTGAAGCTCCTTGGCAGGCCCGGGCACTGGAGTGCTCGGCAGGTAACCATCACCAAGTGCACCAACGATCCTACATATATATTATTAATACGGGACTAGTGGCTGCGCAGTCACACATATCCTCGCCCTTTAAGGGTGCGGGACATATTGTGTGGGGTTATTGGACACGGTGGGATCACCCGGTGTAGGTGGGAGCGTCCTGCGAGACGCAGTAGTCAGTGTCTCCTCTAGAGAGGGACACCTGTTGATTATTTTTTTTATTTTTTCTACAAGCATTTTTAAATGAGACTTAAACTTATAATGTCATTATATTTCTATCCATCCATTTGTGTGCGTATTTATGTACATTATATATATAATCTGAAATGTTTCGTTGGTATATCTTATGATAATTCTTAGCATTAGAGCATTATATGATTTCATTGCATATTTTATTGAGAGTTAAATAGTGCATTTTCTGTAAAATGTGTTAGTGTTTGTATCATTGTTTTTGTATTGTGTGTTAGGTAGGCTGTGTTTACCCAGTACATGACTGACAGAGGTTTAGACCAATTAAGGAATATACAGCGTCATTCGATTGTTTTTTTTTTTGTTTTTTTTTTAACCAATGGTATCTATCCTGTTAGTATTTAATGAGTACATGTGCTGTGTCCAATCAACCCCTGATGAAGTGCGCATGCGCACGAAACGTGTTGGGCAGTTGGAAGAGAGTGATTGCAGTTGAGCAGAGCACTGCAGGAGCGTGTCCAGATACACAGGCAGGAGAAGGGAGTTTCGGCTATTTGTCCCTCCCCCAGTGACGTATTTCCGGTAACGGAGCGGCAGTCGGCACTAGGAGAACCGGAGACCAACCTACAGCAACGCGCATCTGGATGCTGAACCAAGGAAGTGATCGGAGTTTCCCCTGATTGCCACGAGTCCATCAGTAGCTGCTGCCGGATTTCAATCACCGTGTACCCCTGCTTGTTTATATTGGACGTCTTGTAAGTAGGATTCTGGTTTTACACACCGGATCCGCTATCTGCTCTAGGCATTTTTTAGTTGTTCATTAAATTTACTCCTTTATTATTATTTGTCAGCCTACTTGTTATTGTCTCATGTTTGTCTTGTCTTGTGTGTCCTATATGTTTGCATTTAACATTGTTGCACTATGATTTTTCTTCTTTTCTCTTTTGCAATACGCATGTAAATCCCTGCTGTGGAGCCTCAAGATAAAGATTGGACTCTCCTATATTGGACATTGTCACTATTCTTGGACTCCACATTTGTTCCTATATTGGACTTTAAGGCGCCGGTTTGTATTGTTGTTTTTTATGAATAAGTATATGCTATACAGTAAAGTCTTTGGTTATTTCACATGCGGTGTGTGGAGTGATATATATATATTTGTCCTGCGCGGAACCACTCCTCCTCTGGCGGGAGCCATCGCAGGTGGAGGCGTTGCACCACGAGATTGTGTTATATGTATGTACCCCAGGCTCCCCGAGCGGAGGCTTAGGCTCCTGAGAGCCACACAGGTGTACACAGCAGGTAGTAGCGTCTGTATTCACTGGGAATAACCGGTACAAATAAATAAATAAACATAGAGGAGTCAGGCAGCAAATGGCCCAGGAGGAATGTAGGTTTGTTGCAATACCGTTCAACGAACCACATAGTTCTTACTACTCTATGTGTGTACATCTTAAGAAAGAACTGCTGCATATCTATAAAGTATTGTCATATTGGTGCATTAAACTCTTTATGAAATCCCTTTTGAAGCCATTTCAGTAGGCCCTGTTCTGTTGGGCGGGCCCATTACAGTGCAGCCTGCTGTGCAGCTTACACAGAGTTTTATCATTCATGTCTGCTCGCAAACACTGGGTGTGCAGCCAATGTTATTACTCATGTCTATATTTGTATAAGGAAATACCAAAAGCTATGTAATACAATTGAAGTTTTTTTTTTTTGTATTTTTATTGTTATGTGCATTAAATATTCTCAAAATTGTGGTTGAAAAATGGATAATATAGGGGAAAAAATAACACCTGAGGAAATGGAGCAGCACTAATATACTGCCTTACTTTAAAGCCATTATTCAATATGTTGTTAAGCCGTCTTCTCTTTGCTCAGGAAGATTTCAGCTCCAATCATTTGAACAGAGATTAAATCTTCCCAAGAAAGGAGAAAACGGCTTTAAAGCATATTAAAAAGGGCCTCAGGTTAATGACGTGGAAACAGAAAGACATAGACAGCCTGGATGGCACAGTAAGCGACTGTCCCCATTACATTGTGCCGTTACTCCATGCAGGTCTTGTCAGGATAGGGGAGTTCCTGCAGGTCCACCAACCTAACAAAGGCCTTCAACTTCGTATTACTGAGTGGGAAAAAGTTCCCATGAAGTTATGGGCGGACTTCTCATCTTATGGAACCATTCTGAATCCAAGGGCTGTGACTGCCACTGAAAGAAATAGGAATTTGCTGGATACTGAGACAAAAGATTACATGTTCTGTCTTCTTTCTAATGAATTAATTATACATGCCGTATAGAGAATGATTTCTGTTGGCGTGGGCTTCTGGTGACTCATTCATTCTGTCTGGTGGCCAAGTGCCCTCGGCACAGCTGCTGCAGCTATGTTGGCAGTAATTGAAATGTCACTAATCCGCCTGAGTCATGAAATGTACTTTTAGAGCAGAATGATGAAAGACGCACCTGTAAAAATAAGGGTTCAGTGCCTTTCACATCTTAGTTATGCACCATTTAAAAATATTACAAATGTAGTATATTGTACACACAGAGCTTCGTGGTTGCAGTGCAGGAGAAATCTGTGCCGAGCTCCAGCATTTTATTCCCTTTCTTGAGTATGTTACATACAGCTGTGGCAAGACTTACTGTTCCCGGTGGCACGGCCACAAAAGTGCAAGTCCGTGGCACCCGAGACAGTGTGTGGCAGCGGCACTGGAGAGTTTTAGCTCAGCTACATCTGTATGAGGTTAAAAAAAGACATATGCCCATAGGTGTAAAGATGTATTTGGAGATGTTATATGTATAGTATTATAAGGTTTCTCAGTGGCTCTTTTTTAATTTTTTTAACTTTTCATTGGCATTATTCATAAACACAGAGGGGTGGGTTAGGGGTACTGAATGGAAAAGGGTGAGAGTACAGTACTGGATTTTGTCATCACATATTATAAAAATGTAAATGTGGCGCCCCTAGTGGTGGGAAAAGGATACCATGGGGAGGGCATGAGTGGGGTTGGTTCCGCTATGGAATATTCGTTCCATTTTCCCACTATAGTAGTATCATTGGAGAAATCTCAACTGGGTTTCTGGCGTTTATATAAACCATGGGGACCAGATCTTTTGGAATCTGCTGACAGTATCATTTAGGTATGCTGTTAATTTCTCCATCAACATTACTTCCTGTATTTTATTTTTGACAGATAATAGGAAGGGAGGCTAGTCAGGTATCACAATGGTGTAGTCATGGGATAGGTTGGCCTTGTATTATCTATGAGTCTCTAGGGATATTTTTCCCTAGTATTTGGGCCAGTAGTTAGAGGATCCCATCCTATACGTGTGTCAATTTAGAGCATGACCTCCAGATATGTGACACCATCCCTCTTTGCCCACATTATCTCCAGCATACTGCTGATACGGAGGAGAATATTTTGTGGAGTCTGGGGGAGGGGGTGTAGTACCACTGATGGAGTATTTTGAACACTTTCTCCTTAGCCGTTGAACATATATAAGCTGCGGCTTCCCAGATTTCCCCTAAACCTACATGTCCCGGGTCGATCCGAGTTTTAGCCAAATGTACTCAATTTGTGTCATGGATTCATGGGTTTTACTTAAGTGATTCAATTGGATACATTGTAGGAATTCCGTGTTTGGGAGATTCAATTGGTCTCGGAGCAAAGTAAATGATCTAATCTCTCCTCTGGATCTAAGTTCAGAAATTGAACATACTCCTGCTTTCTTCCAAAGTGAGAACTCATTGGGAAAGCTAAATTCCCATATAGGGAGGATAGCAAGGCGGGTTTTTTCCCTAAAATTATACATTTGTTTACATTTGTCCCATATCTGACAGCCGTGTTTAAGCATAGGATTGCTGTAATACTGCTTTGGCCTGGCTCTGCTAGGGAGCCATATGACATCTTCTTGGATGGATTCTAGTTGCAACCAATCTTCTATAATTTTTCTCGCAGTGCCAGTATATTAGTTGGTCTATTTGGGCTGCCTTGTAGTAAGCTTGGTAATGCTAAGCTTCCTGATCTTGTAGAGCGCTGAAGTATTAGGTGCTTGATCCCAGGTTTTTTATTGTTCCATTTGTACCTAGATATTTTCTGTTGCATTTTCTTAATTTCTATAGTAGCTACTAGTATCAGGAGTATATGGAAATAATATAAAGTTCGGGTAGGATGTTTATCTTGACGGCTGCAATACGACCGATCCAAGATATTATATAGTCTTTCCATTCCAGCAGCAGTCCAGATATTTTCTTAAATACATTTGGATAGTTTGCTTTATATAATGTGTTATAAGATATGGTGATGTGTATTCCTAGATACTTATGACAAAGTGAGAATATGATGTAAGGAGGGGGGAGGGGAGGTCTGACATAACAGCACTGGGATCTAAGCCACCATTTTAAGTCAGCATCCATCTTAGGTGCCTGATATTGTCTATTGTCTGTATGAAAGTTGGTATGGAAGTTAGTTTAAAGACATCTTTTTCTTTTCTGCTCCTGAAGTTTTTGATATTAAGCTGTTCAGCTAAACTACAAAAAAACCTTGAAGAGGGGAGAAAAAGCGCAAATGTTATGAAAATAAGAGACAGATAACACACTGTCTCGCATTCCGAGGGAGGTGCCCATGAAGTCCCGTATGTAGAGGAAAAGTCACCGGCCCGTGTAAGGAATATTAGCTGAGTCATTTCATTTCTAATATGAATCCCATAATAATGTTATTAACTCGATGTGTTCATGTTCATATTTTGTTTATCTTATATGCTTACGTAGTGACGCACACGCAACCTCGTTTAAGGGGTGTGGGCTTAGTATTTTGTGTATAAATAAGGCCTGTATGCCAGTATCTCGTTGGGAGAGTTTTATTTTGTGTGTGCACCGTACACTGCAATAAACTTATTTGTTATTCTGCAAAATGATCCTCAGATTGACGACTCTTAATTATTCACGCTTTTCACACTTAATAGATTCCTCCTTTGACTTAAAATGTTGTTTTAATAATTTCTTAGTGTGGTATGTTTAATGTTAATGCTTTCATTTTTTATTTATTTAAAAGTTGGAGAAATATCCAAATTGTTTTATTTCTTGAATTACATTTGGTAGGGAGTTTAGTGTCTTGGTTAACGTGAGAACTACATCGTCTGAAAAAAGAGCTATCTTAAAAGACTACATATATAGATCTATTCCCCTAATATTTACTCTATGGTGTATATGAACTGCTAACGATTTGCGCACCATATCGAAAATAAGTGGGGATAGGGGGCACCCCTGTCTGGTGCCGTTTGTGATAAAAAGCAGGATAGAGGTATGGACCCCACTCTCACCGCCACCGATGGGTTTGTATGGCCTTAACTCCAGTTAAATATGTGTTGTCAAACCCTATTACTTTCGTGCTTTCAAATATATATGACCAACTTATTCTATCAAACGGCTTTCACTGCATCCAGGCTCAGAACCACTGTTGGTATTTGTGTTGCATTTGCAATTTGGGTCAAATCTACTATTCTTCTTGTATTAAATAATGTCTTCCTTTTGGGCACAAATCCCACCTGGGATTTGGGTGTATAATTTGTGGTAGGAACATGTTGAACACACAGGACCCCTATAAGCTCATATTGAAACCCCAAAATAACCACAACATATATATATATATATATATATATATATATATATATATATATATATATATATATATATATGCGTATAAGTGTCAAAGAGGAGTGCTACTGAGCATGGCAATATATATTTAAAACCAGAGACAGAACATGAAACACAGACCTCTGTCATGGGAACTTGCATGCAGTTTGATTGTGACAAATCTAATACAGAGTGCTTTTCCTGGTATTATACAGGGAATAAGAGCTTCAATCAGACTTAGAACTATGCAACTAATTTTGACAGATTTATTATAAATCATTATTCCTGGTAATGTACAGGTTATTAAGAATTTATATTAGTGTTAGGACACTTGAGACGTGGTCTGCCTTGGAGGGGCTCAAGGGCTTACAACACTTTGGCCAAAGAGTTAAACTAAAAGACCATTTTATTCAAAAGATATCTATATATATCTATATATCTATATATAGATATATATATTATATATATATATATATATATATATATATATATATATATATATATATATATATATATATAGGCACTGTATTGTGTATTTGTGTCATTGGATGTAGCACTGGGCTCAATCTGTGTTTCATGTTCTGTCACTGGTTTTAAATTTTAGGAACATGTTGAGCCACGACACCAAGATCTTAGCATTTATTTGAATATTGGAATTTAATAATGATATTGGGCGATAACTTTCAAATTTAGTGTTATGTTTACTGTCTGTGTGGATTACATCAATGGTTGCTCTGGTCATGGTTTCTGGGCAGATAGTACCCTCCATAAAGAGGTAAAATACTTTAGTAAGAGGGGGGAGGGGGGGTGCTGCAGAGTCTTGGTAATTATTTATTGAATAGGCTGCCTGGGCCTGGTGATTTATTGTGTTTGATTGTTTTAACAGCCTGTTTACTGTGTCACGGTCTATTGGGCGATCTCGTGTTAGTATAGCTGCAGGTGTGAGCTTCTGTACGCCGCTCTCACTAAGTATATTCCTGTTGGGTGGGTCCCTTTTGTGGGTTTAGTGTTTACTGGTGTTTTCAAATTGTATAGTGAAGAGCAGTATTCTTCTAATCTTTTGATTATCTCCTTTAGCAGATGTTAAGGAATTATCCTTGTTTCTAATCTTTTTTATAGTCTTGAATTTTCTAAGATGATTACATTTGGATGCTAGTAGGGAGTCTGCTTTATTCGCTGAGAGTGGTTATAGAAAACGTCCTCTTAACAAAAACTACATTAAACTCTGTCTTTGTAAGCTTTGAAGATACCTGTTAGCGTTCCACTATGCGTTACCTTCAGTTATCATCTCATTAAGTAATTACCGGAGCGCTGACGAGCTGAGCCCACGAGCACTGGAAGAGGGAGGGAGCGAGCAACGAATATAACTTTATAATTCTTCTTCCCCAACTTCATATAAGAACAAAAAACTAAATACAAGAGATCACACAAGTACAAGAGATCACACAAGTACAAGGGACGGAGTGTGGAAATCCCACTGCTAGCTTGTGAAAGACCATGATTTCTATTTAACCTTTGATCATATAGCA
>NC_134487.1:306116854-306129354 GCF_040206685.1 Ascaphus truei | reverse complement strand
CACACACTGACTGCTGCACACACACACACACACACACACACACTGACACAAACAAACACACACACACACACACTGACACACACACACACTGACTGCTGCACACACACACACACACACACACACACACACACTGACACACACACACACACACACACACACACACTGACACAAACAAACACACACACACACACACTGACACACACACACACTGACTGACACACACACACACACTGACTGACGCACGCGCGCACACCCCCACACCCACGCGCGCACACACACAGACTGACGCGCGCGTGCACACACACAATGAATGGTACACACACACACACACATACACTGACACACACACACACTGACACTGACACACACACACACACACACTGACACACACACACGCACACTGACACACACATACACACACACTGACACACACACACACACACACACTGACTGACACACACTGACTGACACACACACACACACTGACTGACACACACACACTTACTGACGCGCGCGCGCGCACACCCCCACACCCACACACTGACTGAATGACTGACTGACTGCCGCACGCACACACTGACTGACTGAGGCACACACACACGCACACACTGACTGTGTGTGTGTGTGCGTCAGTCAGTCTGTGTGTGTGTTTGTGTTTCTGCGTCAGACTCACTGACGCGCGCGCACACACACTGACTGACTGACGCACACACAATGACTGACGCACACACACTGCATGAAGCTGTAAAGGAGGGAGGGGGGAACTGGATTGATGTGAATGGGGGACAAACAGAGAGAGGGGGAGGGGTGAGGAGAGAGAGAGGAGCGGGAACATTACATCCCGGGCAACGCCGGGTCTCTCAGCTAGTATAAAATAAACGTAAAGAGAGGGTGCATACCATTCAATGATGGATACAAAAAAAGGAACAACAGGACAGTCACTCTTATACTCCCAGAAAGTGAATATATATATCATTTACGTGAATCACTATCCGTATTTGAAGTGTGTGTGTATATAAATATATATATACATACAAATGAGCATACAGTAATATTTCCATTTGCTATTTGCCTTGCTATGGAGGGTTTTTGTCACTTTTTTACTCACATAACTTCACATATACATACATATATAATATATAATATATATATATATATATATATATATATATATATATATATATATATATATATAAACACACAAAAAGGGAATATTGCTCACACTATAAATAAGTGGTTAATCCAGTACCTAAATATAACTGATTAGTAGGGTATAACAAAAATAAAACCCAAAAGAAATCAGAAAAGTATAAAAGGTAAACTGTTGGTGCTAGGGGATAAGAATAATATAAAACACACAAAAAAGAACTAAGACAATCCCCTGACAAGCACTCTAAAATATACCACAAATATAATTAAATTAAATTAAACTGATGTGTAAAGAACTGGATGCTCCTAAAGTGCAGAAATTGAACAAGATTTTATTTAGAACAGCAACAAACGTGAACTTGTTTAAAAAACATAAACACACAAATGGCAGCTTCTAAAGAATATGAAACAGGCACTGACTCTAACTCCTAAAAAAATATTATATACCAAAATTAACTAGTAATCAAATAACTAGAATGTGTCCAAATTATAATATTACACAAGTCTAAGTTAATGAAAAGACACCCTTAAAGCAAAAACCCCTAGCTACACTAAAATAGTTAAAGCTACAGGCATTGGAAAAATATAGCATGTAATAAACCTTTACACACAAAGGTGTGCATAGGACAAAAAACAAATTATACCAAGGGAAAAGCACAGGGGAGAAAAAAAGGGGATGTTATCAAAACTCATACCCTGGCCAGCAAATACCAAAAAATATATATATAATTATAAGGGTCAAAAAAATACAGCATGGAAAAAGTGTGTAAAGTCTCTGGGGTCCAGGCACAAAGGTAGACAGGATGCAAAAGTATATATCAAGATATATTAAGGTGCCGACATCCTTAAAATAGCCAAACACACAGGAGCATATGTATCGCAGGAAAACCTGACTCCTAGCCGGAGAGAAAATATTATTATACTCAGCCGCCGTGTCGTAACAGAGGGGTCAGTTCCCGGTTCTTTCAGCTCCTCTGTGTGTTGGTATTAAAGGGTATAAATGTCCACAGAGACTGCATCATGCAGTGAGAGTCCTGCTTGTAAATAATAACGTGAAAGAAGCCGCCAAAAGGAAAGCACTCTACGCGTTTCGCCCGTGGGTGGGCTTCATCCCGGAGTGATACAGACAAGTGGAGGTGAGCTAGTCTTTATACAAATTTCTAAATTGCCAGAGCTGCGGTCCGTTCCTCAAAGCCAATCACAGGCGCCTGGATGGATAGATGACATCACCCGCACCGGTGTCTGTGATGAATTATTTGCTTCCAACACACCAAGGAGGAGAAATCCCAGCTGTAGAATTTACTCCTGATCCACATACAAATGTGCATGTATTACATCAATGATGTCTTGCTATCAAAGCCAAGAATGATGTCGTCGGGCCATAATAGATTTAAAGGGCAGCATATCAGGATTAGAGGTCTATAAATAGATAGGCAGCAGAAGAGGAAAATAAAGGTTAGACATAAAAATTATATATACAAACATGGAAAACTAAGTTCCCAACCATTGAGTATAAAGAAGATGCATATAGAAAAAACTTGCAGTAATTATTTAAAATAAGCAAATTGTTGAAATAATAACCTAGAGATTAAGAATATAAATAGTAAAACAGAATAGTGGGATCATGGGGTAAAGAGGAAGGCAGGAGAGAGGGCAGAATAACACATGAAATGTGAATGAAGAACGGCAAGATTAATAGACAATAAATTTTGTTTTTCCAAAAAGCCTAGCTTATGATTGTATGAGCAAATTATATACATGGGGTCAACAAAAGGGTATTATATTTATAAAAACATGGCAAAACCAAGGGAATCATTCATTCCCCTGGGTTGCATTGTATTTAAAAGGACAATCCAACGGCATTCCTTTTTAAGGAGGGCTTTCTCCAGATCCCCACCTCTAATGCCTAAGGTGACTTTATCAAAGGCAAATGCAGAAATACATGTACTGTCTGAGGCATGGCACTGTAAAAAGTGTCTTGCCACAGAGGTAATCTTTTTAAAATTATCCAAATCCCGCTGAGCTGTTTTTATGTTTCTTGAATGCTCTAAAATCCTGAACCGAAGTTCGCGGGTGGTCATTCCTATGTATTTCAATTTGCAAGGACATGTTAAACAATAGACAACCCCCTTAGATTTACAATTAAGGGTATAGCCTATGTCATAATTTCTGGTGTGATCACTATTAGAGAACTTATCTGTTGTTAGCATAAACCTGCACGCCGAACAATTGCTACATTTAGAGAAACCCTTAGACCTTACAGTTAAAAATGTTTCACTAATATGAGGAATATAGTGACTGTGCACCAAACGGTCTTTTAAATTTGGTGATCGTCGGCTAGTTAAATTCACCCTGTCACCCAAAACCTCTTTCAGTTCTACATCTGTACATAATATTGACCAATGTTTCTGGAGGATAGATTTTAAATCACCCCATCTATCATTGTAGGTTCCGATGAAACGAGTTTTGTTATCATCTGTCTTCTTCTGTGGTTGCAGTAATGTTGCACGTTTTTTTGTCACAGTATTTTTGTACCCCTGTTTGATATATTTTTTGCTATAACCTCTGGATACAAATCTATTGCACATCTCATTTGCCCTAGATTCGAAGCATTCCTCAGTAGAGCAGTTACGCTTTAACCTCAGAAATTCACTGCGAGGAATGCCCCGAATCTGATGCTGTTGGTGGAAGCTTGAGGCATGGAGTATCGAGTTTGTGGAGGTAGACTTCCTAAAGATATCTGTACCCACATTACCATTAGCATCAATAAAAATCCTGAGATCCAGGAAATCAATTGATGTGGTACTGGATTTGCACAAAAGTCTAATATTGAGGTTGTTGTGGTTGAGCACATCGACAAAACTCCTAAGCTCTGTGGCAGTGCCCTGCCAGAGAATAAGAATATCGTCGATGTATCTCAACCACAACAAAACATGTGTGGTCAGATGTAGATACCCTTTTGTTGACCCCATGTATATAATTTGCTCATACAATCATAAGCTAGGCTTTTTGGAAAAACAAAATTTATTGTCTATTAATCTTGCCGTTCTTCATTCACATTTCATGTGTTATTCTGCCCTCTCTCCTGCCTTCCTCTTTACCCCATGATCCCACTATTCTGTTTTACTATTTATATTCTTAATCTCTAGGTTATTATTTCAACAATTTGCTTATTTTAAATAATTACTGCAAGTTTTTTCTATATGCATCTTCTTTATACTCAATGGTTGGGAACTTAGTTTTCCATGTTTGTATATATAATTTTTATGTCTAACCTTTATTTTCCTCTTCTGCTGCCTATCTATTTATAGACCTCTAATCCTGATATGCTGCCCTTTAAATCTATTATGGCCCGACGACATCATTCTTGGCTTTGATAGCAAGACATCATTGATGTAATACATGCACATTTGTATGTGGATCAGGAGTAAATTCTACAGCTGGGATTTCTCCTCCTTGGTGTGTTGGAAGCAAATAATTCATCACAGACACCGGTGCGGGTGACGTCATCTATCCATCCAGGCGCCTGTGATTGGCTTTGAGGAACGGACCGCAGCTCTGGCAATTTAGAAATTTGTATAAAGACTAGCTCACCTCCACTTGTCTGTATCACTCCGGGATGAAGCCCACCCACGGGCGAAACGCGTAGAGTGCTTTCCTTTTGGCGGCTTCTTTCACGTTATTATTTACAAGCAGGACTCTCACTGCATGATGCAGTCTCTGTGGACATTTATACCCTTTAATACCAACACACAGAGGAGCTGAAAGAACCGGGAACTGACCCCTCTGTTACGACACGGCGGCTGAGTATAATAATATTTTCTCTCCGGCTAGGAGTCAGGTTTTCCTGCGATACATATGCTCCTGTGTGTTTGGCTATTTTAAGGATGTCGGCACCTTAATATATCTTGATATACACTTTTGCATCCTGTCTACCTTTGTGCCTGGACCCCAGAGACTTTACACACTTTTTCCATGCTGTATTTTTTTGACCCTTATAATTATATATATATTTTTTGGTATTTGCTGGCCAGGGTATGAGTTTTGATAACATCCCCTTTTTTTCTCCCCTGTGCTTTTCCCTTGGTATAATTTGTTTTTTGTCCTATGCACACCTTTGTGTGTAAAGGTTTATTACATGCTATATTTTTCCAATGCCTGTAGCTTTAACTATTTTAGTGTAGCTAGGGGTTTTTGCTTTAAGGGTGTCTTTTCATTAACTTAGACTTGTGTAATATTATAATTTGGACACATTCTAGTTATTTGATTACTAGTTAATTTTGGTATATAATATTTTTTTAGGAGTTAGAGTCAGTGCCTGTTTCATATTCTTTAGAAGCTGCCATTTGTGTGTTTATGTTTTTTAAACAAGTTCACGTTTGTTGCTGTTCTAAATAAAATCTTGTTCAATTTCTGCACTTTAGGAGCATCCAGTTCTTTACACATCAGTTTAATTTAATTTAATTATATTTGTGGTATATTTTAGAGTGCTTGTCAGGGGATTGTCTTAGTTCTTTTTTGTGTGTTTTATATATATATATATATATATATATATATATATATATATATATATATATATATATATATAGTATATATATATGCAGTGGAAGTGTATTGTGTGTATTTACCTACACACTCACTCCACATTTCAGTAACATACATATACATCTAAATAATATTCACATATACACGTTTGCTATAAATGGAATTATTACAATTTTACATTATATACACGTGCAATGAATGGAATAAACACTGTAATAAGTTTGAAATCGCCTATCCGAGCTGCTATGCATGGCTGATCCCTTTTCTCCAGCTTCCTTGAATGTACTACTGTATGAGGAAGATCATGGGACCAGATGCTAGTGCACGTTTAGAGAGAGGGAGGGCAGTGCTGACAAAGGGGTGTGCCTGGGTTTGTGACAGGACATGAAGGGGCAGTGCCTTAGCAAATGGCTGTTAAAATAGAATACAAGAAAATGGTCTTTCAAAGTTGTTTTTTTAAAAACAGAAATGCTAAAAGTATTATTTCTTACTACAGAACTGATTTATTAAAAAAAACACACATGCAGGATATAGACTGAACTGCAGCTTTAATGCCATTGTTAATAAGTTTTAAAACATCCTTTAATTTCTACTGCAGACATTAGCACATCTCCCCAGCAGTGCGAGATCTTTGTAACACTTTCCTGTTTGTGATAATTTGTTGCCAATATTCCCAGCAGTTTGAGCTGTAAACTGTAACAATAGATGTTACTTTAGTAATATAAGGATACATTGTAGCTGCTGAGTTACACTGACTGAAGGATTGATTGAAACTGAAAGGCAGCCATTATGTTAGGCACACAGTCAGGAATTTTATAGATTTACTAGCTGAGAGACCCGGCGTTGCCCGGGATGTAAATGCGTAATAGGTAGTATTATTTATAAATTGTGGAACAATAGGTGACTGTTTGTTGTAAAGGTTGGATAATAATATTGAAAAGAAAGATGGAAGAAAATGTAATACGATGTTGTATAAAAATGGTTTATTGTAACCACACCATAGTACAATGTATATTTTGGTGCCATAAGTGATGTAAAAATGTGAGGCGTGTGTCCTGCTAGGGTGTGAGGCGGCAGGTGGCGCGTGGGTTGTGAGTGCAATCTGCGAGTGGGGTCCTGCTAGGGTGTGAGGCGGCGGGTGGTACGTGGGTTGTGAGTGCTGTCTGAGTGTGGGTCCTGCTAGGGTGTGAGGCGGCGGGTGGCGCGTGGGTTGTGAGTGCTGTCTGCGAGTGGGTGTCCTGCTAGGGTGTGAGGCGGCGGGTGGCGCGTGGGTTGTGAGTGCTGTCTGTGAGTGGGGGTCCTGCTAGGGTGTGAGGCGGCGGGTGGCGCGTGGGTTGTGAGTGCTGTCTGTGAGTGGGGGTCCTGCTAGGGTGTGAGGCGGCGGGTGGCGCGTGGGTTGTGAGTGCTGTGTGTGAGTGGGGGTCCTGCTAGGGTGTGAGGCGGTGGGTCAGTGATGTCGGTGCGTAGGGGCGGGAGGCAGCAGGTGTGTGTGGCGGCAGGTATGTGTCGAGTGTGGCGGGTGTCTGTGAGTGCATGCAGCGGCTGTGAGGCGGTGGGTGAAAGGCAGAGGCGGCCGGAGTAAGGGCGGGTGAAAGGCAGAGGCGGGGGTGGGGAGGCGGTAAGGCGGGCAGGAAGGCGAAGGGCGGCGGGAAGGGGAGGAGGGGGTGGAGGAGGGGGGCAAGGGGTGGAGGAGGGGGGCAAGGGGTGGAGGAGGGGGGAAGGGTTAGAGGAGGGGGGGGGGGAAGGGTTAGAGGAGGGGGGGAAGGGTTAGAGGAGGGGGGGGGGAAGGGTTAGAGGAGGGGGGGGAAGGGTTAGAGATGGGGGGGAAGGGGTGGAAGTGTGGGAGGGGAAGGGAGGGGAAAGGGGTGGAGGGGAGGGGGGTGGAGGGGAGGGGGGTGGAGGGGGTGGAAGGGGGGGAGGTGGTGGGGAGGGGGGAGGTGGTGGGAAGCGGTGGGAAGGGGGAGGGAAGGGGGAGGGGGTGGGAAGGAGGGGGGGCGGTGGGAAGGAGGGGGGGCGGTGGGAAGGGGGGGGGTGGCGGTGGAGGGGGGTGGGAAGGGTGGGGAGGTGGTGGAAGGGGGTGGGAAGGGTGGGGAGGCGGTGGGAAGGGGGGGGGGAGGCGGTGGGAAGGGGGTGGGAAGGGGGGGGAGGCGGTGGGAAGGGGGGGAAGGGGGTGGAAAGGGGGGGGGAGGCGGTGGGAAGGGGGGGGGAGGCGGTGGGAAGGGGGGGGAGGTGGTGGGAAGGGGGGGGGAGGCGGTGGGAAGGGGGGGGAGGCGGTGGGAAGGGGGGAGGCGGTGGGAAGGGGGGGGGAGGCGGTGGGAAGGGGGGGGAGGCGGTGGGAAGGGGGGGGGAGGCGGTGGGAAGGGGGGGGAGGCGGTGGGAAGGGGGGGGGAGGCGGTGGGAAGGGGGGGGGGAGGCGGTGGGAAGGGGGGGGGAGGCGGTGGGAAGGGGGGGAGGCGGTGGGAAGGGGGCCATCTTACGCGCCGCGTGGCAGCCTGTTCCCCGCCGGGGACGGAGTGGAGCGGGAGGGAGGTGAGTGGAGCGGGAGGGAATGGAGCGCGAGGGAATGGAGCGGGAGGGACGTGAGTGGAGCGGGGGAGGGAGTGGAGCGGGAGGGAATGGAGCGCGAGGGAGGAAGGGGGTCCGCCATCTTAGGCGCCGCGTGGCAGGCTGCCTGTTCCCCCGCCGGGGAGGGAATGGAGCGGGAGGGAGTGGTGTGTAGCGGGAGGGAGTGGTGTGTAGCGGGAGGGAGGTGAGTGGAAGGGAGTGGAGCGGGAGGTGAGTGCGGGAGGTAAGAGCGGGAGGGAGGTGAGTGCGGGAGTGGAGCGGCTTCCGGGCGCGTCTTAGGTGGGCGCGTGTCCCCCCGCCGGGGAGGGAGTGGAGCGGGAGGGAGGTGAGCACCGGGGAGGGGGGGAGGTGAGTGTGATGGGGGGGGGAGAGGACAGAGATATATATGTGTGTGTGTGTTTTTTTTTTTTTTGGACCTTTGGCCCGTCACTCCGCCTCAGGCCAATGAGAGGTGTGGGGGGCGGGCCAAGGGGGTGGTGTGAGTATGTGAGCCCAATGAGAGGTGTGGGGGGCGGGCCAAGGGGGTGGTGTGAGTGTGTGAGCCCAATGAGAGGTGTGCGGGGGCGGGCGGGCCAAGGGACCAATGAGATTGCCGCTAGGGACGCAGACATACAGTGCTTTCAGAAATATATAGTAGATTATACAGACAGTGAAATTGTTAGGAAAACATATTTTATTGTAAGGAACAGCTGAGTTTCAGTGGTAGGTGTTGTCATACAGTGTGTGAGGTAGCGGGAGTGACATTGGTGGCATGCTGTTTGACTGTAGTCCGCGGCGTCGCGGTCCGGTTGCGGAGGGAGATGTGTGAGGTGCAGGAGATGTCAGGCGTGCTGGTTGTTCCGCGGGAGGTAGAGTGTGTGAGGTAGCGGGATAGCGGGAGTGACATCGGTGGCATGGTGTGTGGTGTGTGTGAGAGCATGTGTGTGTGTTGCTGGTGTGTGATGGCGTGTGTGTGTGTATGTGGCATGTTGTGTGTGTGACGTGTGTGAGTGCGTGTTGTTGGTCATACACATGTTAAAAATGGCATGTTTTTGAGTGTAGTGTGTGGCATAGAATGACAGGATGTTTGCGTGTGTGTGTGTGTGTGTATGAGGGGGTTTTGTGTGGGTGAGTGTTGTGTACATTATACAGACAGTAAAATAGTTAGGAAAACAAATTTTATTTCAACGAACATCTGATTTCCAGTGGTAGGTGTTGTCATACACTGTGTGAGGTAGCGGGATAGGGGGAGGAACATTGGTGGCATGGTGTGTGAGTGTAGGCCGCGGCCTCGCGGTCCGGTTGCGGTAGGGAGCTGTGTGAGGTGCAGGAGATGAGGCGTGCTGTGCGGTCCGCGGGAGCTACACTGTGTGAGGTAGCGGGATAGGGGGAGGGACATCGTTGCCATGGTGTGTGAGTGTAGGCCGCGGCCTCGCGGTCCGGTTGCGGTAGGGAGCTGTGTGAGGTGCAAAAGATGTGGCGTGCTGTGCGGTCCGCGGGAGCTACACTGTGTGAGGTAGCGGGATAGGGGGAGGGACATCGTTGCCATGGTGTGTGAGTGTAGGCCGCGGCCTCGCGGTCCGGTTGCGGTAGGGAGATGTGTGAGGTGCAGGAGATGTGAGGCGTGCTGTGCGGTTCGCGGGAGCTACACTGTGTGAGGTAGCGGGATAGGGGAGGACATTGGTGGCATGGTGTAGCGGGGTAGGGGGCCTCGCGGTCCGGTTGCGGAGGGAGATGTGTGTGATGTGCAGCAGATGTGAGGCGTGCTGTGCGGTCCGCGGGAGCTACACTGTGTGAGGTAGCGGGATAGGGGGAGGGACATTGGTGGCATGGTGTAGCGGGGTAGGGGGCCTCGCGGTCCGGTTGCGGTAGGGAGATGTGTGAGGTGCAGGAGATGTGAGGCGTGCTGTGCGGTTCGCGGGAGCTACACTGTGTGAGCTAGCGGGATAGGGGGAGGGACATTGGTGGCATGGTGTAGCGGGGTAGGGGGCCTCGCGGTCTGGTTGCGGTAGGGAGCTGTGTGAGGTGCAGGAGATGAGGCGTGCTGTGCGGTTCGCGGAGCTACACTGTGAGGTAGCGGGATAGGGGGAGGGACATTGGTGGCATGGTGTAGCGGGGTAGGGGGCCTCGCGGTCCGGTTGCGGAGGGAGATGTGTGAGGTGCAGGAGATGTGAGGCGTGCTGTGCGGCCGCGGAGCTACACTGTGTGAGGTAGCGGGATAGGGGGAGGGACATTGGTGGCATGGTGTAGCGGGGTAGGGGGCCTCGCGGTCCGGTTGTGGTAGGGAGATGTGTGAGGTGCAGGAGATGTGAGGCGTGCTGTGCGGTTCGCGGGAGCTACACTGTGTGAGCTAGCGGGATAGGGGGAGGGAAATTGGTGTCATGGTGTAGCGGGGTAGGGGCCTCGCGGTCTGGTTGCGGTAGGGAGCTGTGTGAGGTGCAGGAGATGAGGCGTGCTGTGCGGTTCGCGGGAGCTACACTGTGTGAGGTAGCGGGATAGGGGGAGGGACATTGGTGGCATGGTGTAGCGGGGTAGGGGGCCTCGCGGTCCGGTTGCGGAGGGAGATGTGTGAGGTGCAGGAGATGTGAGGCGTGCTGTGCGGTCCCGCGGGAGCTACACTGTGTGAGGTAGCGGGATAGGGGGAGGACATTGGTGGCATGGTGTAGCGGGGTAGGGGGCCTCGCGGTCCGGTTGCGGTAGGGAGATGTGTGAGGTGCAGGAGATGTGAGGCGTGCTGTGCGGTCCGCGGGAGCTACACTGTGTGAGGTAGCGGGATAGGGGGAGGGACATTGGTGGCATGGTGTAGCGGGGTAGGGGGCCTCGCGGTCCGGTTGCGGAGGGAGATGTGTGAGGTGCAGGAGATGTGAGGCGTGCTGTGCGGTCCGCGGGAGCTACACTGTGTGAGGTAGCGGGATAGGGGGAGGGACATTGGTGGCATGGTGTAGCGGGGTAGGGGGCCTCGCGGTCCGGTTGCGGTAGGGAGATGTGTGAGGTGCAGGAGATGTGAGGCGTGCTGTGCGGTTCGCGGGAGCTACACTGTGTGAGGTAGCGGGATAGGGGGAGGGACATTGGTGGCATGGTGTAGCGGGGTAGGGGCCTCGCGGTCCGGTTGCGGAGGGAGATGTGTGAGGTGCAGGAGATGTGAGGCGTGCTGTGCGGTCCGCGGGAGCTACACTGTGTGAGGTAGCGGGATAGGGGGAGGGACATTGGTGGCATGGTATAGCGGGGTAGGGGCCTCGCGGTCCGGTTGCGGTAGGGAGCTGTGTGAGGTGCAGGAGATGTGGCGTGCTGTGCGGTTCGCGGGAGCTACACTGTGTGACGGTAGCGGGATAGGGGGAGGGACATCGTTGCCATGGTGTGTGAGTGGAGGCCGCGGCCTCGCGGTCCGGTTGCGGAGGGAGATGTGTGGCGTGGAGGGGAGGGGGGGTTTGAAGAGGCAGTCTGCAGTGTTTGGTGTTGTGTGAATGTGTGTGTGTGCTGTGTTTGTGCGTTGTGTGTAGATTCTGTACCTCAGTGGTTCCCAAACTTTTTCGGTTCAAGGCTCCCCAAGGCGATCAGGATTTTTACGCGGCGCCCAAAGTAAAAACAAAGGTGTATATACATACCTAACAGTTGCAGTGCGCAGTTGGTGTCTCTCTCACACACTCTCACTCTCTCTGACCTCACTCTCTCTCTCTGACCTCACTCTCTCTGACCTCACTCTCTCTCTCTGACCTCACTCTCTCTCTCTGACCTCACTCTCTCTCTCTGACCTCACTCTAACTCTGACCTCACTCTCTCTCTCTCTCTCTCTCTCTGACCTCACTCTCTCTCTCTGACCTCTCTCTCTCTCTCTCTGACCTCACTCTCTCTCTCTGACCTCACTCTCTCTCTCTGACCTCACTCTCTCTCTCTCTGACCTCACTCTCTCTCTCTCTGACCTCACTCTCTCTCTCTCTGACCTCACTCTCTCTCTCTCTGACCTCACTCTCTCTCTCTCTGACCTCACTCTCTCTCTCTGACTTCACTCTCTCTCTGACCTCACTCTCAGTCTCCCGGTGCTGCTCCTCCAGCGTGCGCGCCGGGCCTCCCTCTCTCAGCGTCGCTGAGCCGGGCTGAACAGATGCACAAAGCCCCTGCATCTGTAATCAGCGCTGCTATAGTTCCTCTGGCCTGGGACATAGTAAGCGCTTAGGTGCTGCTGCTCGCTCTTGCTTGCTGCCGCTCGCTCTACCAGGAGCTTTTCGCTGTCCTGGCAGAGGAGACAGCAAGCGCGCTTGGTA